>NC_045544.1:52154965-52277465 GCF_009769535.1 Thamnophis elegans | reverse complement strand
AGTAAAAATGTTGGGTTTCTTTCGTGATGGACTCTTGTGACGAGCCGATTGAGAGATGATGGAAGCAGTTAGCTTCCTCCCATAATTGGGGCTTACCAGGGGTTGTAAAAATCTAATAGATACCTTTCACCCTGGCTTCGCTGATAACGGATAAGAGCCTGTGGCCTAATGGCTAAGAGTCTGCCTAGTATGTCATATAGCCCAGGTTCAAATCCCAGTAAGGGTATGGCTAGCTGATGAGAGCTAAATAGCTTGAAATAGATCTATACTAGTCTCCTTTATTATTTATCAGCACAAATAAAAATATAAAAAAAACCACAAATATAACAAAGGCAACAGTAAAAATGTTGGGTTTCTGTCCTGATGGACTCTTGTGACGAGCCGATTGACAACTGATGGAAGCAGTTAGCTTCCTCCCATAATTGGGGCTTACCAGGGGTTGTAAAAATCTAATAGATACCTTTCACCCTGGCTTCGCTGATAACGGATAAGAGCCTGTGGCCTAATGGCTAAGAAGTCTGCCTAGTATGTCATATAGCCCAGGTTCAAATCCCAGTAAGGGTATGGCTAGCTGATGAGAGCTAAATAGCTTGATATAGATTTATACTTAGCTTGAAATAGATCTATATTAGTCTCCCTTTATTTATTTATCAGCACAAATTAAAAAAACACAAATATAACAAAGGCAACAGTAAAAATGTTGGGTTTCTTTCGTGATGGACTCTTGTGACGAGCCGATTGAGAGATGATGGAAGCAGTTAGCTTCCTCCCATAATTGGGGCTTACCAGAGGTTGTAAAAATCTAATAGATACCTTTCACCCTGGCTTCGCTGATAACGGATAAGAGCCTGTGGCCTAATGGCTAAGAAGTCTGCCTAGTATGTCATATAGCCCAGGTTCAAATCCCAGTAAGGGTATGGCTAGCTGATGAGAGCTAAATAGCTTGAAATAGATCTATACTAGTCTCCCTTTATTTATTTATCAGCACAAATAAAAAATATTTAAAAAACCACAAATATAACAAAGGCAACAGTAAAAATGTTGGGTTTCTGTCCTGATGGACTCTTGTGACGAGCCAATTGACAGATGATGGAAGCAGTTAGCTTCCTCCCATAATTGGGGCTTACCAGGGGTTGTAAAAATCATATATACATATATATATATATATATATATATATATATATATATATATATATATATATATATATATATATATATATAATATATATATATATACACACACACACACACATATATGTGAAACCCAAGCTCTAGAAAAATCTGATCACAAACCTAAACTCTGGCTCAGATATGTAGACGACACTTTCATAATCTGGCCACATGGGAAAGAACAACTGGACATCTTCCTTACACACCTCAACAGCCTACACCCCAAAATACAGTTCACCATGGAAACAGAAGCAAACAACCAACTCCCCTTCCTGGACGTCTTAGTCTACAGGAAATCTAACGGCTCCCTAGGACACACCATCTACCAGAAGAAAACACACACCAACCGCTATCTGCACGCACTCTCACACCACCACCCAGCCCAGATCAATTCCGTAGCCAAGACACTCATCTCCAGAACAAAACGCCTAGCTGATGAACAACACCTAAAAACCGAACTACACACTCTCACCAACGTACTGACATCCAATGGATTCCAAAGAAATAAGATCACCAACCTAATCCAAAAAGAAACCCCCACTAAAGTCCAGGACAGAGAACAAGAAAATGGAAAAGCCCTCCTCCCATACATAAAAGGCACCACAGACAAAATCAGCAAAATCCTCCGCAAACACAACATCAAGACAGCATTCTGCACAGACCGGAAAATATCCACCATCCTAAGAAACCCCAAAGACAAAATTGAATTAGAAAATCAAGGAGTATATGAAATCCCATGCACTACTTGCCCCGCCACATACATCGGACAGACCAACAGAAGAATAAGTGCACGCATTGAAGAACACAAAAATGCAATCAAAAAAGAAGAACCAACTTCTTCCCTGGTCCAACACCTCAAAGCCACAGGACATAAAATTGACTTCAATAAGACAAGAACCATCGCCAAGGCTGAACACTTCAACAACCGTATAATCAGGGAAGCAATCGAAATAGAAAAACACCCACATAGCATGAACAGGCGAGACGACACCTCCCGCCTGCCAGCCCTTTGGAAACCCGCCCTCATTAACAAACGAATCCCAAACATGAAGAATGAGACCAGGCCCACACTCACAATAGCCACACAGAATACTACCAAAAAACATCCACAAAGAAAACAACCAAAAACACAAACTGATGAGGAGGCACGACCCAGAACCAGAAGCCAGACTGCTAAAGCACAATCAGCCTCTTCAAAACCCCTCCCACCCTCACAGGAAACACAACCCCCCAAACAATCAGAACAGAACACCCCTCCACCAAATAAGGACACACTTCCACCTAATCAAGACACACCCAAGCCCCCATTCAATCAGTTTTAATCCCCTACTGGCAGTTAAAACTTAATCCCCTACTGGCAGTTAAAATTTAATCCCCTACCAGCAGTTATAAGGAACAAACAGCCAGCCAAGATCCCACACTACTCCTGGAAACACCAAACCTGAAGTAGTCAGCAGCAGCCTGAAGATGACGAATGTGACTTCGTCGAAACGTCGCCAAGACATCTCCAATTCTACGCAGGAGAAAACCCGAACAACTAGAGACCTATATATATATATATATATATATATAATATATATATATATATTATATATATATACATACATACATACACACACACACACACACACACACACACCACACACACACACACACACACATATATATAATATATATATATATATATATATATATATATATATATATATATATATATATATATAGTGTCACATTATGGGAGGAAGCTAACTGCTTCCATTATCTGTCAATCGGCTCGTCACAAGAGTCCATCACGACAGAAACCCAATATTTTTACCTAAGATGTAATATAGCACAGGTTCGCATCCCAGTAAGGGTATGGCTAGCTGATGAGAGCTAAATAGCTTGAAATAGATCTATACTAGTCTCCCTTTATTTATTTATCAGCAAAAATACAACATACATATACATATACATATACATATATATACATACATACATACATACATACAAACATACATACATACATACATACATATATATATATATATAGTGTCACAACCCCTGGTATGCCCCAATTATGGGAAGAAGCTAACTGCTTCCATTATCTGTCAATCGGCTCGTCACAAGTGTCCATCTCGACAGAAACCCAATATTTTTATTGTTCCCTTTTTTATATTTGTGTTATGTTTATTTATTTATTTATCAGCACAAACACACACACACACACATTCCAGAGTTGGTATTCAGCAAGTTCACCCGAATGAGTAGCAGAAATCACTGCCCGCCCACCCCAGCTCTATGTCATTCCTATTTCGGCACATTTTTTAGGCTGTGCAGAAGGCATGCATACAAGCAAAATGAAGGCAGAAGGGGTGCATGCGCCCGTGAAGCAAGTGAGCCTGCATGTAGTGAACAAGGGTAACAAAATGTGAAACCCACCGCTGATATATTCCCATCAGGGTCAACTAAGTTATAAAGATAGATAGATAGATTGTTTATTTATATGCCGCCCTTTTCCCTGGGGGAACTCAGGGCGGCTCACAATCAAAAGGGAAGAGGGGACAGACTTTTACATATAAGACAGTACATGATTAAAAACGCAACATTCATACCATTCGGGCGGGTAACAATCTTTAGCCCCAGGCCTGACGGGATAGCCAGATTCTAAGGGCTGTGCGGAAGGACTGGAGGGTGGTGAGGGTACGAAGCTCCACGGGGAGATCGTTCCATTGGGTCGGGGCTACCACTGAGAAGGCTCTCCTCCGCGTGGTGGCCAGTCGGCATTGGCCAGCGGATGGAACTCGGAGGAGGCCTAAACGATGAGATCTAATGGGTCGTATGGAGGTGATCGGCAGTAGGCGGTCTCTCAAGTACCCAGATCCACTACCATGAAGGGTTTTATAGGTGGCAAGTAGCACCTTGAAGCATATCCGGAGATCGACAGGTAGCCAGCGCAGCTCGCGGAGGATAGGTGTTACGTGGGTGAAACGTGGTGCACCCACGATCGCTCGTGCGGCTGCATTCTAGACTAGCTGAAGTCGCCGAATACTCCTCAAGGGCAGCCCCATGTAGAGCACATTGCAGTACTCCAGCCTAGAGGTCACAAGGGCCTGAGTGACTGTTGTGAGAGCCTCCCGGTTCAGGTAGGGGCGCAACTGGTGCACCAGGCGAACCTGGGCAAATGCCCCCCTGGTCACAGCTGATAAATGGTGTTCGAAAGTCAGCTGTGGGTCCAGGAGGACTCCCAAGTTGCGAACCCTGTCTGAGGGGTATAATGTTTGACCCCCCCGCCTGAGAGATGGAATATTTGCCAAATTGGCGGGAGGGAAACACAACAGCCACTCGGTCTTATCCGGGTTGAGTACAAGGTCATCCCAGCTGCCCAGATAAAACAAGTAAGCACCTATTTGGGGCAGCAGCGATACAGACAGATGCCAGAGGCAGATGATCTCTTTAGTGATAAAGACAAAGGTCATACCCCAAGGGAGAAGACAAAGCTACTAAGAAAACCATGTAGATACAGAATATAAAATGATTGACAATACAGTGCTGGATGATGGTTCCCTCAAGTTCGATAGCACTCAACAAGAAACTGAGGAAGATCTGAGCATGTTTTGGAGTGCTAATGGTGTTTATGACATGGCTAGATTAAAGCTTTTGGGATGCCTAGTGCTGATGTTACCTATATAGGAAAAGAAAAACCAAAGCTGAAATGATAGAATTACAGTAAGAACATGGAGTGTAAGAGGCATGAACAAAGGAACATCTACAAATTGACATGTTAGGGGCATTGGCAAACCGTGATGGACTGGCATATTTATTATACAGGAGATGAAAAACAAGAGGAAGTAATGTTGCTTTTATCGCTAGGAAGGGTATAGCAAGAACATAAGTTGGCTACAATGTAATTAATGACTCAATAAAATCAATTAGACTTCTTGTACAACCCTTTAATATGATGATTATTCAAGTCTATGCTCCAATCATCAATGTATTAAAAGAGGAAGCTGATAAGTTGTATAATCAAGTTCATTTTAAAATCAACAGAACATGAACACAAGATGTGCTGCTTGTAATTGGAAACTGCAGTGCCAAAGTTGGAAAGAAAAATGTAGTTGGATTGCAGACCAAAATGGAGCAGGAATCCAACTTATTCATAGTTAACACTATCTTCAAACAACCAGAGTGATACCTTTATACATGGACATTCCCAGACAGAATATACAGAAATCAAATTGACTACATTGTTGCTAAAAAGAGGTTGAGGAACTCAATTAAAAGTATCAAAGTCATAGCCAGGTGCTTACTGCGGAGCAGATCACAAACTGCACATGTACAAGCTCCAAGTTATGCTAAAGAAAAAGAAAAACAGTCATTTTCCATAATATGATCTTGAACATGCCCTCACCATTTTCAAGGAAAACATCAAGAATCACTTTGATGTCCTGAAATCCATTAATAAAAAACAAGAGCAATTGTAAGATGAACTTAAAGTTAAATCATTGAGGATGAATGTGAAAAGAGACTTCTCATGATGGAGAAATAGAAGAAAGTAGACTGTATATCGGAATAATGGATATTATGAAGAAGAAAAGCCAAAGACAAAAAGTTCAGAAAGGAATTTAAGACAGAACTTCAGATAGCAGTTAAAAAAGACAAGAAGCTGTATTACAATACCCGTAAAGATACAACAGATGGAACTGATTTGGAAAACAAGCAAAGTCTTTCAAAAGATCTCTGAATTCAGAAGGAGGTTCCAACTTCAAATTGGTATGCTAAAGAATGTCAATGATTTAAAGGAGATCAAAGGAAGGTAAAAAGAATATACTGAAGTTCTATACAGTAGTGACATAAACACCCAAGATATCTTAAAAAGTTATTATTTACTTAGAGCCTCTAGTACTAATAGATGAAGTTAGTTTCCTCATTGCCAAAATGGAGAGATACTGGAACTGATAGAATATCCACTGAAAAATGGAAGGCAATAGAAAAAGAATCAATAAAGGCTGTAACCAAATCTGCAGATTTGGTCAGAGCTTGCAAATCTGAAGAATAACATAGTAATCAACTGATTTGAAGAGGTCAATCTCCTTTCCTATGTATGTATGTATGTATGTATGTATTATGTATGTATGTGGAGAGAGAGAGAGAGAGAGAGAGAGAGAGAGAGAGAGAGAGAGAGAGAGAGAGAGAGAGAGAGAGAGAGATTTAACAGAGTGTGCAAACTGTCATACAATATCCTTAATTTCAAATGCTAGCAAAATAATACTAATCTACATCCAATGTAGATTAGAGCCATACAAAAAAAAGATGCCAGATGCTCAAGCTGAGTTTTTAAAAGGCCAAGGGAAATGAGACATTATTGCTCATGCATAATGTCTCATTATCACTGCTGATAATTGAGAAAGCCAAACAATACCAAAAAGAAGTCAGTGTGTGCTTTATAGAAAAAGCTTTGAATGTGGCAATCACATAAGCTGCAAATAGAGCTCAGAAAAAAATGGGAATTCCAGAACAACACATTGTCCTCATGAGAAACATATATAGAAGTCAAGAAGCCAATATATGGACAGACGTTGGTGAAACAGACTGGCTGCAGGTAAGCAAAGGAATGGGACATAGTTGTATCCTCTCCATTTATTTCTTGATCTATATACTGAACGTGTATTAAAGGAAGTTGGATTGGAAAAAGATGAGTATGGTTTTGAAACTGGACGAAAAAACATTAATAACATGTGCTATGCAGATGACAGTATCTGAAATCTGAAAATGCAAAGGATCTGCAAGGATCCTAGTACTAAAAAGTCTGAGCAGAGTGAAAAAAGGGAAAATATTAAATATAAAGATGACTAAATTTAGGACAACAGGTAGAAAAGCCAACCTTAGAACTAAAAAGGAAGATATTGAAGTGATGGATAGATTCTGCCTTTTAGCATCAACCATCAACAGTAAAAGAACACGGAGTCAAGAAATATATCACACTTGTTACAGCATCCATGAAGACTTTGGAAATATATTCAAATGTTGGGATATGTCTATATCTACAGTGATCAGAATCATGCAAGCCATGGTATTGCCCATGACACTCAATGGAAATGAAAGTTAAACTTTAAAGAAACAGGACTGGAAGAGTATCAACACCTTTGAACTTTGACATTGGAGAAGACTCCTGTGAATAATGTGGACATCCAAGAAAACAAAAACTATTGAACAAATCAACCCAGACCCAAAGGTGCTTTTTCAAGAGGCAACTGGACTTTATGGTTTTTCTTTGAAGATGTTTTGCTTTTCATCCAAGAAGCTTCTTCAGAGGTGAAGAAGTTTCTTGGATGAGAAGTAAAATAATCTTCAAAGAAAAACCAGAAAATCCAGTTGCCTCTTGAAAAAGCACCATTGGGGCACCATGAACTGGATGATTGAGAGTCTCCATAGACAAAACAAATGAACCCAGATTTTTCACTTGAGGCATACATGATTAGGCTTAAATTATTTTACTTTGGACACATTATGCAAAGACACAATTATCTGGAGAAGGCTCTAAATGCTGGGAAAGATGGAAGGCAAGAAAAACAAAGATGACCAACAGCGAAGTGGCCAGATTCACTTACAGTGGCAATGAATGCACTTGAGTGAAAAAGATCAGAATTCTTTTTCTTCTTTTGGCATATTGCTAAAAAGCTTGGAGGGAAAGTCTAAAGATTTCTGATTGGTCCAATACAGAAGCCACACAATTTTCTGGTTTTGAATTAATTGTTAAACCCAGCCAAGTATTTAAGCTCCAGTTTGTTTTCTATAACTGCAGGGAAGGGAGAGATAAAAAGACTAAAGAGATGGATAGGGATACAATTTGGGACTATAATCATCATTCAATCATTTAATTTGTTTCCTACGTTTCTGTTCAGAGGCCATTCAAAGCAGTTAAAAAAAGGTTAAAATCCAATAGAAGCAGCTAATACCAACTATAAATCCAAACTGAAAATATCTGGCTAAAAATAAGAGAGCCAGGCTGAGCATGTTCCATAGCTTTACTGTGTGCTAGAAGAGCTTTTCTTGTTGATCTTAATGTGTGTCCAGGTTCATATCAAGATAAGCAATCCATTTTGCTGTTGATATCTCAAGACATTTAGGCTTTTAAAGGTCAGATTCAACACCTTGAATTGTGCCTAGAAAGTTAATATTCCCATAGCTATCAGTCTGGCTATCACAGAGTGTACACCAATTAAAGCTTTTAAACATTCCATGATGGTATGCCTGCATAGAACACATTGTGGTTTTCAAACAGGAATGCAAACAAGGCATAGGCAATTTTTATGAGATCCAAAGAATAAATGTTCTATTTTTATTCAAAATTGGACAAAAAAGATGGAAACATGACTGCACTGAGAATTCCGTTTATTAAACCATAGTTGATTTACTATGGTAAATTTACTATTTCATTCTTTTTTTTTACTTGTTTAAAAACCAGACAACATTAAGATTGTTAGAATGCCGTAAAAAATTTGATTATAAGTGACAAAATATAAACAAAAATGATGAAAACATTTTTGCTGCAACCATTTCATCTTCCGATTCTTATGGACTAAATAGAACTCAAAATGTATTCACAATACCCATTCTGTAACTCTATATAACTTTGTTGTTGCTGCTGCTGCTGTTGTTGCTGTTGTTAGTCCTGCTTACAGAAGTTATCAACAATAGAAACTACATTAATGCAGTTAAGGATTTCAGGCTTGGTCACATCATTCACTGCAGATTAAACTATATAAGGTATAGGTGTCATTTGTCCATCAACAGGAATATATAGTTCAATTGAATTAATACTTATACTGTTATGAAGCTATCTTTCAGACTACAGGAAGATGTTCAAAACAATTTGCAATACAGAAAATAAAGTCAAAGAAGACTGGATTCAGATTTAGACACACTTGCAAATTTATAGAAATTAGTGGGAGGTAATCATATTAATTAGAATCTCAATTTCAATAGGTCTATTCTAATTATTCCAATGTTTGAACCTCTTCTTTTGTTTTATTGAACACAATACTTGTAAGAAAATATTGCGTGCTCATGTGCGCACACACACACATGCACTCTTACTGATTCTTGAAAATGTAGACCACAAAAATATTATGACAGAATATATAACATGCTTAAAAAACTGTGTGATTGAAAAGTCCTAGGGCAGATAGCTCATGCTAACAAATCTTCACTGAACAAATAAATTCTTGTGTTTATTGTTTAGTTGTTTAGTTGTTAAGCTTAAAGCCATATTCTGAAGCAAACTTTACAAACTTCTGTACAATTTCCTATCAGTTGAGTATGCACTGGAGAGTAACCACAGCTAACTACACAGATCGACTGTTGTAAAACTGTAACAGCCTTCTGTTAAACTTGATTGTGTAATGTGTTCGAGGTTAAATCAATCCCACCTTGTTCTCCAGCCTCTCCTGGTTTCACTGTTCAGGTTGTCACTGCATTCTTGCCCTCTATTTAAATTCCTTATTTTCTTTCACCGATGGAAAGGTTTTTTTAAAAAAAACAACAGTAATATATTACTTCTCTATAGTTCTATTTATAGCAGCAGAATAACATTTGGTATAAATAAGAAACAGCCATATACAGCTTTATACTTTGACTTGCTCTTCTTTCTGGAAATGCCCTTCTTTCATTGCTGGAAATGTCTCTCTTTGTTTTAGTAAACATGTTCCAGCAATAGATTCTTTTCCCGTTCTCATCCTCATTTTTCATTCTATGGAGTCACAACATGGAAGCCCTGACAAGAATACATTTACGAGACACAAAGAAACAGGAAAGTCTGAACATGTCCTACTGAAGGTCCTCTGGAGCAGCAGAGACAGCAATCAAAAATTGTTCTTAAGTAATTGTTTTATTCCCTCAGCAAGTGGAATTTAATGGAAGAGAAATGAAGAAAGAAAGAAAGAAAGAAAGAAGGGAGGGGAGGGGAGGGGAGGGGGAGGGAAGGGAAGGAAGGCCGGCCTTACTCCTTTAAAGCTTTTAAAGATATTTAGTAAATTCATTGTTCTGATTTCACAATATGGTTTGCTGGTTTCTGGAAGAGCATGATGCGCAGATCCATTCACTGTGCTTTGTAAACTATGGTTCCTTTCTTAGAGTGGCTTCACACATACATTAAGCCAAATAAAAATAAACCATAGACTGGCTAATCCTTATGTGTGAACCTTGTGGATGAAATAGGATGAAGGAGGGCTACATGGGCCGCCTTGAGCTTCCATACAAAAGGCTAAAGTGCTACACTGAAAGCAGCCCACTAACTCTGACTCAATCATAAATCTGCATCTCTCTGCCTGCGTCACAGTATAATAAGGCTTAAGGAGTTACACTATGGAAGTGGTGTTTTTCCAATAACCCATATGAAAACAATATGCAGGAAAAGTAGAGTGGTGGGCAGGCAAGGTAGGGTGTTTTGGATGTGCATCTGAGAAACTGGAAGGCATTATGCTGGCAATCTTACAGCTGTCTTTCTATGTGGGAATCACTTTAGGAAACAAGGCAAGGAAGATGCTACTAAGTAACCGTCAGCTAAGAGAGGGCATAGCTACATAAGGAGCAGAGAAAAAGGGCTCAGGAGGGACTCCCTCACTCAAATTCTCAGGCTGTAAAGGAAATGGCAGAAGATCTGTACATTCAAACTTGCAAACGTAGCCTTACATTAAAACAGCTAATTCCTTTCAACTACATTTTCAACTACACCAGTTAAAACCAAGATCAACTAGCAAGTTTCAGGGCTTTGTGTTCTCTAGGTCAACCGGCCAACCAACCCTGAAAAAAAAGTGTGTGGGGTGGGAATGCCTGCAAAAGTTTTCTTGTAGCCAAAACAAGCATTGAAATGCAAGTAAAAAGGTCAGGGACCTAATTGGTGGCATTGTTCCCATAGGAAACTGGTTGTCAGTCTTCCCGGGTAGACCAGTCAGGAAATGGAACTAAATGAGTTATTTCTATTCTACTTCTTTTTCTCTTAGGGAATGTCCTTCTCAGTGGCAGATGCTTCTAACTTCTTCGTTTCGCATTATGTTCTTAGGGTAGGTTCCAATCCACACAGTGATCCCCACAGCTAAACCATATTCTTAAATTCCAACACTTCAGCTGCACTCACTAGCTAAATCTCAACTGCATATATTCAGATGGCAGCCAAGAGATAACCTCCCCAATTCTCTACTATCACCTAATGGTCAACAGATCAGACAGTTAACTTGCTAATCCATTGTTTCTAGTAAATAAATAAAACAAATAAGTTGATGATACAATGGGAAAGAAAAAAGAAAATAAATGCAGAGCATGGAATAATCAGAGTATGGTGCATGGAAGCATCTGTTCAGTGCTGGATGTCATTGAGTGAGCTGGAATTTCAGTCAATCCATCACAGGCTAATGTAAAATATTGTGTGTTAATGTGTATGGACAACATTGCAGCAGAAAACTGCTGTGTGTGTACTTTGGAGGCAGAAGGATTTAAAATGGCCTGATTTCTTCCAGGCCATTTTTTGAGAAAGAATTATATAGCTGTGTATGTGTTGACTTAAGAGTTCATGAAATGTGCACGCAATGTTTTATGTCTTGCAATATTATAGCAAGTAAAATATTTAGCCTTTTCTAATTGTCAAAATACCTTACATATGCTTTGAGATTCTTGCTTGTTCTATTTTACATTTGCGCTTCTCTGTGATATGCATACAAATAATGTCAGACAATAAAAAAACATTTCCTCAATGCAGCTGCAAGGTTTTGGGTTTTTTACATTTTATTTTTAGCCTTTCCCTGACATTATTTATTGCAATTAGAATTAATAAAACAAATGTACATGCTGGCATTAATAAGGATCTACCGTATGTCTTTTATTAGCTTTTGCAATAGAGGAATACATGAGAGTATGAGAAAAGAAATATAGAGATGTCACTTGTTTTTGTAAAATTGAATTTTGAAAAATGGTGATAACTTCAGAATTAAAATAAATGTATTCATTTCAAAATCTCATAAGGCGTAAATATCAAAGCATTCCATTCTGCTAGTTTTTAAGTTTCATTGCAATTTCTATTAAAATTGCTATATTCTTTGTATATATCTGGTTCATAATTAGAACTGTTTGGGGTTGTAGGGTTGAGTCATGATATTGACAATTTTGTTTCTTCATTTGGAGTTTGTAATTTTGGAATGATGTAATCTCTCATTGGGACAGATAACCAAGATACAGAAAAATCCAATATCAAATTTTTTAGCCATTTAAAAGTAATGTGTAATTCAGGCCTATTCATAGTATTCCAAAACAATGAAATGATTTTAACCAGAGTCTAGGAGACTGATAAATGATGACAAAGGGGCAATAAGTAATATGATTCTTTTACAAATCTTCTATCACTTAGGACTGCTAAGGGTTAGAACTTTGTAACTCAAAAGTGATCCAGGATAGCTTCAATGAGTATGTGGATCCATTAGGATATGGGAAAAAAGGATGACAACCTAAAATTAATTTTAGAATAAAAAAAATAGCACCAAAAATTATGCCACCCAATACTGAAATGAGCCTTGTATTGTAGCCATTCTTATGTCAACTAGGCTGGTATTACTAACATTTGGCTGGATCAGCTTGCATGTTTTTTCTGCATTATTTGAAATAATAATAGGTTTATGGTGGGGGGGGAGCATTAAGGATAGTAGTCATAATCATCTCAGTCCCTTATGTATACAAAAGCACAAAAAATATACTTAAGAGACAGATGATTATGGCTTCTATCTTTAATGCTTCCCCTTCTTTTTCACAGATTATAGGAAAGTCATTTTACCTGTTCAGAAAATAACAGGCATAAAAGACAGTGTGGAGAGATTGTTAGGATTACAGTATCAGTAGTATCCACCTACCTCAGAGGTTTTGTACTGTGTAAGTAGGATTTTGTCAGACCTTCCTATATAAAGGTATGAGGTAATGTCCCTTCTTCCCTAAAAACTATTGTGAAGAATTTGAAATACCAGTAAGTTACAATTATGTGTTTATTTAATTATGCTTATTGCTATTTATTCCTACTTTGGGGGTACTGTTATTTCATAAATGAGGTGTCAGACCTGGAAGCTATCTTTTACACTGGGCCTTCAGGCCTGCCACATTTTCTACTGTGGGAGAATGGGAGGGGGATTATATGGAGTATGGGAGATGTATAGTCTAAATAACATTCCTTTCTCAGAGAGTCAAGAACATCTTGCCCTGCACCTGGAGTGGTGTACTGGGAGGCATATCCAGTTGGGACAATGCCTGATTGGACCATGTGATGTGGGTGCTAGGCAGGGACTTGAACTTTCATTTGGGTGGGGAAAACCTGGAAACGTTCAGATTTAGGTTTTCCCATGTGTGCCAATATGACATCTCTAATAAAGTGGAACTTTGAGAAAACTCAAGCCTCAGAGTCTTCTTCCATTGGGGTTGTTACTTGGAACCCTGACATTAGGAAGCATATAGTTTCAAATTCGTAAAGCTCCAAAAATTAACAAGTAGCATTTACAACTAATCTGATTTAGGATTGGATCTAACTGTTACTACTCAAGTATCCATAGCATTGAAGAAAGATAGAAATGTAGCAGATTTGGAAGCTTGCTATCTTGTCTCTCCTGTGCTTGTTAAGATTTTAGAAAGCTAATGTAGCATATAACAGATGTAGAAGAAATAAAGCAAAGGGCCTATATGTCAAGAAAACAAATATGGACATGATACAGTAGTCTACATCAGGTTTTCCCCAATGCAGATATGATCTATAAAAGGCTGGTCTATATGATGCTTGTGAGGTTTGTATTCTGTTTTCTTTTGGGGAATTAATGTACACAGCATTCCTTCTTCATTTTCCCCACAATGATAAGGAATAGGTTGGAATGAGAAGGAAGACATCTGTCCCAAATCATTTAATAGAGTTTTGCCATAATAGATGGAGAGATCTTCCATAATTAACATAAAGATACTGTTTCTGTTGATTTACACAACAATTGACTAGTTATTCTAATACTAGTATGCATCTTCAAAGGTTTGATGACTATACAAGTACGATTTGTACATATCTGCAGTTGCATGGAATCCATACCAATATTTGAGAAGAAAAACCTAGCGTTGTCATAATGGATTTCTAAATTATTTTTAAAGAAACAATCTGATTTTTTATAGTCTATAGACTATAAAAAATGTATAGTCATTTAATATAGAACCAGTGAAGGCAACGTAAGCATTTTTTAATAAGAAAAAGGGAAGTCAACTGTGAACCTAGATATTTTATTCATATAGATATATAACATCATCTAGAACAAATATCCTGAACTCTGCAATCATTCACAGAGAGAGAGAGAGATCAGCTAAAACAATGGTCTTGTACCTTGTTTTTGGAGTACAAACGCCATTTCAGAAGGCTATACGTTTTATACATGAGTCTCTTTGACTTACAGTCCCATGTGAGTCATTTGTTTACTTTCAGGAAGAGGGATAATCTGGCTCTAGCAGTTGTACTTTAAGGCACTCCTTATAAAAGGTGTGCAGTGCCTCACAGCTCAGTACACAACAAATATTTGGACTCCTGAAGGCAACATATGGATCAAAGGATACTGCACATACTGTTCCTGCTGACAGCAGAACTCCTGAAGTCCCAAAGCATCTGCCTTCACAATCTCTACTGCTGGGTTTGTGATACAAGTTGCAGGTGTTTGTTTAAGATAAATACTGAGTTTCACAATCCCAGATGGGGAAAATCAATTTCAGTGCCTCAAATGAAGGAAGCACTGATGTGGAATACAACTAATGTGGGATTGAAGATATAATGGAGACTTTAAAAAATTGGAATAGAATCTTGACATTTAATCACCACTCTGAAGAACTGCCTGGAGCCCACAGAAAAATGGAAGTGGGGGAATAGACAAATTATCACAGAAGTGTTTAACGTTTCTTTTTTTTTACCATGAATAAACTAAATCATTAAAGAAAAAAAATCAAAACAAAACACATGGGCACAAAAGAAAAGAAAAAGAGATCAGATCCGCAAATGTTGTGTTGTAGTGCTTTGTTCTTTTCAAAACAATCTTTATTCCTATGAGGAACAAAGTTACATCATCATCAATGTTATAATTCCTTCAAAATATCCATGGTGAATTGTTATCAAACATTACAAACAGTGCATATTATAATGCTTTACTGCTTTTATATCACCAAGCGATATAAGCGTTATTTCACTGCTTTTCATTTCTTTGTTTTGTTTAGGGAATTTAAGCCGTTATTCTCTTTTAGTCAAGATGCTATCTGTTGGTCTCTAAAATATTACAGACACGTATCTTTAATCAGCAGGCAACAATCTGTGGAACCATAAAGAATAATTCAAGATTAATAGTAGAGCAAATACTATACCACCACATTTTTGCAGAGCCATTTTGGTGTAGTGTTATTCCACCAGGCCAGAAAAAAACGGGAACCTGTGAGTACTCGTTCCACTTTAGACATCAAAGCTGGCTGATTATTTGGGAAAACCTATTCAGAAATACTAATTATTTGGGTATTTTTGCACAGTATGATATGCCTAAAGAAACACATGCAAGACAATTATAGAAAGAACTTTGACTCTATAGTTCTGACTATATTTTGAAAGAAAAATGAACATTTCACTAGGACAATTTAGCATTTTTCCAAAATGATATGTGAGAGAGCATTACCAAGATTCAGGGAGATGCTAAGTCTGAGAGTCAAAAACTGAGCCTGAGCCTTCTGTTGAGGGATTTATTTATTCATTTAAATTTTCAGATTTAAACATCACTCAGGTCCGATCACTCAGCTCCTAGACCATATAATTTCATAATTCAGAAATAATTTATTTAAACATGTTGTCTATGCTCACAACAGCAGCATGACTTATTACTCAGATTTTTATTTTTGAGTTTTTAACTTGACACCATTCCATTCTATTCAATTATTACTTCTGGAAAGAATAGCTGGTTAATGACTCCAATAATAAAATCAAATTTATTTCTACTATTCAGATACTAAGCAATGTATACTTGGAAATAAGATTTATCCAGAGTAATAATATCAGAAATGACAGTTTGTGATTTGTAAACTTTTTTGTGCATTATTGATTTCTGATACAATTTCTTGAAATGAATAATTAATCTGTGGGGATGTTGTGACGGTCATAAATGTGAGGACCAGTCATAAGCTAAATTTTTCAGTGTAATTGTAACTTCAAGTGGTCACTAAATGAATGGCTGTAAGTTGAGGAATACCTTTAATTTATGGGTGTTTCAATTTTGTAGTATTATAACTCTTATTGATGGGAGAGGTTTTTAAGGTATAGGCTCTACTTTGCAATATTTCTACAAGTAGAACATTGCTAGTAGACTGTGTTTTTTCCCCTTGGCAATTTGAATTATGCATCTAATCAGTAGCACATAACTTACACAGTTTTAATTTTTTGAACTTATATTGCCCAAGTGCCAGGACTTATTCGAAAACTGTAGCATGAACTTCTGCTTCTCTTGCAATTGACTACTGTGCTACAGCTTGTTGCCTATATTACAAACACAGTGGACATTGTTGTATACTTTCTAATGACTATTCAGAGAGTACCCACTGTATTTAGAAACAATACTGGCACAGCATTGACTAAAAAAAAAAAGACTTTCAGAGTACATCCTGATCTCAAACACTTAATTCTGCTCTAATATTATAACATGCCACATTATAGTGTTAAACGTGGACAGACAGTGAAGATAATTGTAACTATCAGCTCAGCAGTAAGAGTCCAGCAAATAACCAAGGTCACCTGTTTTCACTAAATTATATAGAAAGTTTAATTCCAGGCTGGAGTAAACCTGATTATGAACAGCACTATGCAATGGCAGGCCAAAGCTAAGAATAAATCTGAGGAGCTTAAGACCATATATCATAAATATCTGATAAGACATTTTTGAATTCTGATTTTCTTTAATTCCCTGATACCAATTCCTTAGATATAGAACCCTGATACCTTCTTGTGATCAGAAGGTAAATCACTCTGAAAGAAGTTGCATAAAATAACATTCTAAAAGAGCTATATCCGGGGGTGGGGGGGAAGGAAGCTTTATACCAAACAGACATTTGTAAAAAGAACAGCAAAATGAAAATTGTTCTCTGTAAACTAACATGGTTTAATTCCTCCATAGAAGGTGAAAAGTAACCTTCTGGTAAACAAAAGAAAAGGTCATTTTAGATTGAACATAAGATTCTGGTAATAAAAATCATGTAATACAATTTACGACAAATATTTCCTCTATTCTAGAGATACTTCAAAACAATATTTTGAGGTGAAACAAGACCAGGATCTAATCTGTAGAGAGAGTTAGAAGAAGCAATTGAAGAAATGATGAATTATTGGCTGGATGAAGATATTTCTTGATTGAATCCAAGATATTTGAGGGAAAAAGGTATAATGTTTAAAAGTACAATTTTTGCTCTTAAAGACAAAGCTATAAATGGGTTACAGAAAAGTGCACCATTAGAATTTCTATCATTGCTTGGTCCACAAAAATATTATTTTATAAGCCTTTTATTCAAAAGCTTTCTTCTCCCCTTCAGTTCTCAACACATTCAGTTATGAAAAACCATAACCAACTTCTTTCACATCCGCAGTGGCAGTTATGTTGACAATTTGAACTGAAAGTGATCAAAGTTGCAAAAGGAAATCTAATGTTTCTCATTACTATGCCATAAATATATTTCATTCATCTTTATTTACACATAAGATGTCCTTAAGCAAAATCATTGTAGGCTAACTACATCATGCTTCAGCAAGGTGAGGAATTATGACTTCTGTAAAGCTAGAAAATGTCAAAATACTTTTTGCCTTTTTCCATTTTTAAGGAACTATTATTATAATAGTAAACTTTTATTTATATTTCGGATGAAGGAAAGAGAAAGGCAGAACAATCAAGGGTTTTGGGAACAGTTAGCAATTTAAGTAGCAATTTAAACTGCTTAGTAATCATTTTAGTAGGTGAATTAGAAATTACAGCAGATCGGTTTATTACAGTAATATAACCATCTCATTTTATTTTAAATTTAAAGTCTGTCCTGCTGTATTTTATCTGATCAGTGAGCTGGAAAATAAGATGAAAGTATAATGTTACAAAACAGGTTGGAAGTTGGTCATTATTTTCCTTTCTATTCAGCGACCACTGGAGAATAACATATATATATATATATATATATATATATATATATATATATATATATATATATATGTGTGTGTGTGTGTGTGTGTGTGTGTGTGTGTGTGTGTGTGTGGTGTGTGTGTTATATTTATGCTGATAAATAAAGGGAGACTAGTATAGATCTATTTCAAGCTATTTAGCTCTCATCAGCTAGCCATACCCATGTTGGGAATCGAACCTGTGCTCTATTGCCTCTTAGGCAGATGTGTTAACCATTGAGCTACAGAGCTCGACTCCTTATCAGCCAGCCAGGGTGAGAGGTATATATTTAAAGTCACAACCCCTGGTATGCCCAAATATGGGAGGAAGGTCACACTTCCACTCTCTCTCTTCGGCTCGTCACAAGAGACCATCCAGACAGAAACCCAATATTTTTTACTGTTGCCTTTTTGTTACATTTGTTATATTTATGCTGATAAATAAATGAATAAATATTCATATATATATATGAAAATAGAGCAATGTTTTGAAGACAGCTTCTAATTTATCATACTCAAAATAGTTGAACAGTAAGTGTTTTCTCAATGGAAAGAATTACACTGGAAAATGTTGTCTATACAGGAGCGGTTTCATAGTATAATTATTGTCAGGAGAGAAATTCAACCCATTAAGGGTCATTCAGTGAGTTCAAATCTACTCATTTCAGGCACTTAAAGCCAACTTAATTTAAAAGACTTCAACTGACCAACAAATTCCCATTGTATGGTAGATATCATGTTCTAGAATTTCATTGTTACAATCAACCATTTTAATGTTTCTATACTGGGTGGCATTCCATTTTAGTGATCAATTTTTATTTCTAAGCTGAATTTTCACACTGGGAATTAAAAATATGAAAATAAATACATATGATTAAAAAAAGTTGGTAAGAAATTAAGAAAGAAAGAAAAAAAGAAAGAAAGAAAGAAAGAAATTTTGATAGGTGTTCAATTTATAGACTCTCTCATTCATTTCCATTAGTGGAAGTGGTAGCAAGATTCCTTTTCTTTCCTGATGGAAGATGTATGTGGACAAAGGAATGTGGCCTGCTGGCACGGATGACCTCCAGCAAATGTGGTCAAGGGAGAGAAAAATACCAATTGTAATTCATCAGCTTCTTCTGCCAAAAATAGTCAAAGCATAGTCAGCCTATCTTTTAATTTCTTTCACTACACCAAATTTGATCCCATTCTGTTGGTGTTAGAAAAGCATCTTGCTGACAGGCAGATGGGTAGAAAATCCCAACCTATTACATAATTTATTTCCAACATTCTGTTGCACTGGATAGAATACAAAAAAATAAGAAAAAACAGATTCATACATTCTTCAAAGGATTATGTTCCAATCCTGGCTTTATGTAGTTTTATATAGAATGAGGCAGAAAGCAGTAAGTTGAAGCCTATTTTCAAAACAATTTATTTTATTGATTGTACCATTTCAATAGGTTGGTCCAAAAATGATTTGAGGTGACAGGCTTGAACTTCCAATATTTTTTTCTTTGTGAACACAGCTATACATTTTTATGCACCTTTCAATTTAAAAAAAAAACATGTTTAGCTGAACATGGGCTACCTATCAGACCCTTATCAATAACTGAACTTAGTATTCATTTATAATACCTCACAGTTTTTAAAATGTCTTCTTATCCTATGTTTCCCAATCTTATTATATAGACTTATTTTGACTATTGGTATTAATCTAATTCAGTCATTTTGTACTGTGGTAGAACATGCTGTATGATGATTCTAAATGTTGATGAGGAATCTGGAATAATTAAATTGAAAAAATGCTGTCAAGGCTTTCTATTTGTGGTAGTGAACTGTTTAAAGCAGAAGTCTTTTTGTATATCTAAAAGAACATATATTGTCATTAAGTTCCAAACAGATGCAAAATGAAGATTCATGTATTGTTATGTAAGATGCCACAAATGTGTATAGAAACTCCTGACTTTCAATAGTATTTTACAGATATTGGGATACATTATTTAATAGTGAAGCTCGATAACACCCTAGTTGAGACTTACAGCTCATGATTTAGTATCCCAGAACAAAGCTGCAGATATTTTAAAAGGAAAACAAATAAGCAGGACTTATTTAAAGTCCAATCGAGGCATTCTAGAAAAACTTCTGGCTATTAATTGGTCCCTAAAATACTGCATCTATAACAATAGATAACAGTTTTTGATCTGAAGATGCCCAGGAACAAAAAAAGGAGATTTTCAGTGGAAAACATAATTAAAACCAAACAGACAGGAATTCAAATAAGATCTCACATGTTTGCTTTCTTTATGTCAGAATGATTTTGCCCGACTTTATGTAAAATGTGGTTTGCGCTTAATTGACAAGGTGGATTCAACTCCAGGAATTAATTAAAAGTGACACTGTCTGGTAAGGAAATTAGTGAAAAGAACTAATTTTAGGTGCCCTGGTATTTGAAACTCTACTACAACAGAATAATAGTGTATCTTAGAATTTTAAGTACCATTAAAAGTCTGTTACAGCAGAAAGTGCAATGGTGGGAGAATAGTTCAGTCTTTGGTGGACAAACTTCAGCTTGTTTTTGATGGATGGCCTTGAAAGCGAAAAAGGAATATTTCATTCCTTTTACACATACACGCGTATGCGTGAATGCACACACACACACTTTGCAAAAGCAGCTAGAAAGAGAATGACAGTTGGTCTTACTTGAATTGTTATTATGGGAGGTTTGCAGGATTAGCCAGGATTGGGTATTATGATTTCCAATTGGCCTCGAGACAGAGTTAAAAACTGAAGGCATGCCTCTGTGCTCCTTGCTTCTGGTTCCCAGTTTCAACGAGTCAAGTCCACTGAAAAATACCTGAAAACAAGTCATAAGGGGACACATCCTATCCCCTGAACTCCCCAACCCCATGGACCAATGCTAGGGCGGGAACCTGGCTAATCCTGCAAACCTCACAAAATAACAGGTAAGACCAACTGTCATTTTCTGGAGGAATTTGCAGGATTAGCCAGGATTGGGACATACCCAAGTTAACGTCCCTCAGGGGGGGCACTATTGGTCCTGGGCTCCCCATGCGCTAATACCTGTTGTAACACCCCATGCTGCATCAGCCGATGCAAAAGCGTCTAACCTGTAGTGCCTGATAAAGGGAGATGGGGACGCCCATGCAGTGGCCCTACAAATCTCGGCAATAGGCACCTGTGTAGCCCAGGTCACTGAAATAACCGCGCTCCTGGTGGAGTGATGCCCCGGGGAACCGGTAGGTGCTTAACCTCATAAGCCAGTGCAATGGCCAATTTGATCCACCTCCTTACAGCAGAGGAGGACATCCTCTTCCCCAAGGAAGCGGGTAAAAGGAAACGAAAAGTGCCTCAGATTTCCTGAAGCTCTCAAGCTCTCCTGAAGCTCTCCGTCAGGCTGGATGCCTGACATCCAGCCTGTGCCAAAGACTTTCCCTATCATGTGACGGGTCTGGGCAAAAATCCAGCAAGACTACCTCCTGCGATTTGTGAAAAAGGGAGTTTACCTTGGAGAGAAAAGTCGGATCCAGTCACAGGATGACCCGATTATTGTGGAATGTGCAAAGATCCAATCTGGAGGACAACGCCCCAGTTTGGAGATGTGTTGGGCCGAGGTGACCACCACGAGGAACACTACCTTAAGGGTCAGGAACTTCAGGTCAACTGTCCTCAGAGGTTCGAACGGTGCACTTGTCATGGCTTGGAGAACCATAGTGAGGCACCATGTTGGAAATCTGTGGACTACTGGGAGGCGGAGGTTGCCCGCACCCCTCAGGAACCTCTTAACTAATGGAAGCTGGGAAAGTGGAAGGAGACCTGCCAGGTGGAATCATAGATCCTGGTGGTGGAACCCCTGCGTGAGTCCTCAATGGTGGAGATTGCCCTCTGGGAAAGCTGGGTGTCCCTCAGGCATTCCTGCTCATGGCTAGTTGCAGCCACTGTGGTTCAGGATGCACCAGGTCCTCCTGCCTGAGGTCTACATCTATCACTGGGATCCTCCATGGATGTGACACCGACAGGCACATGAGGTCCGCAAACCACGCCCGGTGCAGCCAGTAAGGCGCCACTAAGATGAGCTCCGCCCTCTCTGAGATCACATTCTGAACTACCCCAGGGAGATGGGGAAGGGGAGAGAAAGTGTAGAGCAGGCCCTCTGGCCACGGAGTAAAAAGAGCATCAGCCCTTTCTGTCCCCCGAGTCAGGAACTGAGAGAAGAACCGTTCCACCTGAGCGTTTTGCGGTGTGGCAAACAGGTTCACCTCTGGATGGCTGAACCTGGAGCAGATGGTCTGGAATAGTTCCGGGAGAAGGCTCCACTCTCCCTGGTTAACCGTGGCCTGACTGAGCCAGTCGGCTTGATGATTGTTCACTCCCATGATGTGCTCCGCCCTGAACGATCGAAGACGCCTCTTTATCCAGCCACCGAGTGCCATCATCTTGGTCCAAAGAGCCCTGGAGTGTGTGCCACCTTGCCAGTTGATGTGGGCCTTCGCTGCCATGTTGTCGGTTAGCACCAAGACGTTCCAATCTCGAACATGGTCCTTGAAGTGCCGCAGTGCCAAGTGAATTGCTCGCAGCTCCAGGCAGTTGATATTATGTTGGAGGTCCAACCAGGTCCAATGGCCCTGCGCCATCCGGGACTCCAAGAGAGCTCCCCACCCGTACAAGCTGGAGTCCGTTGTCAGAATGAGGCGCTCTGGCTCCCTGAACTCGCAGCCCTTGTGTAGCCCCGGGCAGAGCCACGACCTCAGTGACAGCTGCACCTGTGGCATCACTGGAACCTTCGCCTCAGAATTGCTGGAGTTGGACCTCTGATGTGGTAGGAGATGCCCTGGAGCCCCCTCGCATGTAGATGAGCCCAAGGCACCACATCTATGCAAGAAGTGAATTTCCCCAGCAAGCTGGAGAGCACCACTACAGGAACAAAATGCTGATGTCTAACTTGTCTAACTAAAGCTAACAAACTAACTTTACGGTCGTGGGACAGGAACACCTTCCCCAACCTGGAATATATGATACTCCCTAGGTGAAGAATCCTGGTGTTGGGGACCAGAGAACTCTTATCCAAGTTCACTGAAAACCCTAACTGTTGAAGCGTAGACACTACTAATGAAATGTCCTCCCTCGCACGCTCAAATGACGCCGCCTGGACCAAGATGTCATCAAGATAACATTGGATCCTGACGGAGCGCTCTCGGAGGGAAGCTGCCACCGCAGCCAGGAGCTCGGTGAAGGTCCGAGGTGCGGATGCCAGTCCAAACGATACGCCCCTATACTGATAATGCTTACTTAAATAGGAGAACCTGAGGTATCTCCGATGGCCAGGAAAGATGGGGATATGGAGATAAGCCTCCGTCAGATCGAAAGAGGCCATGAAGTCATTACGCCTGATCCCTGCCAAGATGGATTTAAGGGATGCCATCTTGAATCTCCTATAGACTAAGTGAAAATTTAGAAGTTTTAGATCTAGTATCACCCTCCATCCCCCCGGAACGACAAAGAGGTTAGAATAGAATCCTGACCCTACTTGGTCCAGTGGAACCAGTTCTATCACCCTAATATCTAAGAGGTGTTGGATTGCCTGTCTCATGAGAGAGCGTTTATTCCTACTCTTGGTGACTGAAAACGTCTGAAAGTGGTTCAGGGGAATGGAGAGGAACTCCAGGCGCAGGCCAAATCTGATGGTGTTCAGAACCCAGGCATCTGTGGTAAGCTCAGCCCAGGAGTCGGCAAACAAGATAGGTCTGCTGCCTATGGGTGGGGTCGCTATTGACCTATCTGTCCCAGCAGTAGGGATGGCCACCTCCCTCCCGAAAGGGCCTCTTCCCCTGGGGTTGGAACCTAGGCCTATCCCTCGGGTAGTGTCTATCCGACTGCCTATCTGATCTTGAAAAATACCTGCTTTGTTGAACTTCCTGATCTGACTGACACTAGGGCTGCTTCTGAAAATAAGGTGCAGACTTCTGCTCCAACTTCTTCATGGACATGGGCATGACCTTCTTATTCTTGTCCTCAACGAGGATCAGGTCCAACGGGGCACCGAAAAGGGAGCCCCAGCATAAGGTGATGAGGCCAGATGCCACTTTGCCTTGTTCTCAGCTTGCCATCCCCGCAGCCACAGGAGGCGTCGGGAGGTCACCGAGGAGGCCAACGCCCAGGAGGCATACTTCATGGCATGCAGAGTGGCATCAGCAGAGAACTCTGCGACTGCAACCAGCTTGTTGAGATCCTGATGAGTACGCACCTCCTCCGGCGGAATATGTTCCTGCATCTGCTGGAGCCAAAGGATAGCCATGTGGCTGAAGAACGACGCTGAGGCAGCTGCCTTGATTGCCCATGTGGAAGACTGGAACGTTTTGCGAAAAGTCAGCTCTACCTTCTTGTCATCGGTTTTCAAGTAATCAGCCACATCGCCGGATTCCACCGTAGATGTAGAAGCTAAGGCCACCACTGGAGGGTCAACTGTGGGCACCTGCAAAGTCTCAGAAAAACTAGGCTCTATGTTAAAGAATCTCCCATCACTACTACTAGGGTTAGGAAAAGTCCCTGGCTTTTCTCACAGTTTCTTAACAACTTCTAAGAATAGCTTAGGGACAGGGATTTCCTCCTTTGCTGGAGGAGATTCTGAGTAAACCTGGCCCTCTGGTTTCTTCTCCAGGCCACCTTCCTTGGTGCTCTCCATCTCACCCAGCTGCGCTGTTGCCCTCGTCTTGCATAGCAGAGATCTGAACAAATCCAGGGAAAACAATCCTGAGAATGCTGGTGTTTCAGGCTTTGAGGGATCCTCATCATTGGACATACCTACTTCTCTCTGGACCTGATCCCCAGCCATGGAACCTTCGCTAGCCAGAGAAGGTGAAATTGGCCGGTGCACTTCTGTGGGGGAGGGTCTAGGCCTGGCCTGAGCAGTGCTTCCCCCCCCCGTGACCTTTGCCCCAGCTGCAGGGCTTGCAGTCCCTTTCTTTAAACCAGTAACAATGTGAGATTGCAGAGGAAATATAACTCTGAATGCTTGCAGGAAGCTGTTCCATGTCCCTAATGAAGGAATCCTCCTCCTCCCCAACCTGTTCACAGTCATTGGGCTGTGGAGCCAAGGATGGCCTAATGGGGCTACCCCCCTGCCCCCCTGCATTGAAAAGGATCCCTCAGATAGGGGCCCTATTCTATCATGGAGAGGGGGGAAGGAGAAATATCCTCTGCATATTCTTTGACATATGATGGGGAATCCCTCTGGAAGGGGAGCTAGACCTCGATCTGATAGGTGATCTGGACCTCAGGGGAGAACTAGGCCTACCCCTCTGTTCAGCCCTGGACACCTGTTTTTCCAGGGCCCTGTACCTCCTTTCTTCATCCCTCTGTAAGGCCTTTGAAGGCTTCCCAGCAGCCATGGTCTTTCGCAGCCTTGCAGAGGCTGTGGGCCTTTCTCAGGCCCCACTGGAAGGTCCCTCCCCAGAAGACAATGGGGGGGAATCAGGCCTCTCCTCTCCATCTGCCATGGTACCAGGTCGGGGCTCCTCCAGGCTCAATCCACCTGACCAGTAGCAAACAACAGCTTTCCCCCAGTCACTCACAGCCTCCACGTGATGATTTCAGCTGCCGGTAGACCTTTCCGGCCCCTTTTCAAGCCGCGTGGCTGCCAGCAGCACCACGTGGTGTGCTGTGTGATCCTCGCTGTCCAGCACTGCTCCGGGTCTCCTGGCTTCGCCAGGGTCTTGCCGCAGCTGCCGCTGTAGAAGGGATGCCCCCCCCCAGGATGGCAGGGATGAGATTGAGACTCCGTAGCAGCCTCTGCCTCAGCCCATGTGGCCCACCGGAACACGAGGCCTAAAATGGCAGCCGAAATGGCATCGCACTTCTAATAGCCCCAACAAACAACTTGTAAAACCCTTACCGGCAGCCAGGAGGGAGCCGCACCAAGGGCAGGCTTCCAGGAAGCAGATAGAGGCAAAAGGGGGAAGGCAGGGAGGAGGAATTTACAGGATGGCACTGGATTGTGTTTGGGAATCACTGGAACCAAAAGCAACTCGTCCTTTTTCGGCCAGACAGAGTTGAAAGTAGAACCAGGAGCAAGGAGCACAGAGGTGTGGCTTCAGTTTTAACTCTGTCTCAAGGCCAATTGGACATCATAATACCCAATCCTGGGTAATCCTGCAAATTTCTCCAGAAGAGGACAACATGTTCAGCAGTAAGATGGATGGATACAGTTGGAAGAACAGGTTAGGAACACATCATCATAAAGAAAATGGGGTATTGGAAGTTGGCACCATTTTTGTGCCAAAATGATGGCACAAAAACTATATATACATCATCACAATTAAATATTAATATGTATCTCTTTTCAACCACCTGATCCCGGTAAACATGTTATGACTGAAATAGCTGGTAACAATTCCATCTATTCATGCAAAGAAGCTGGTGTCGTGCCTTTTTAACTAGTAGAAAAATGATATTCCAGTGTTGGTTTTACCTCTACTGAGGTCTTTCAATTAATTCTGTTACGCTGAGATTTCTTTTGGCAGGAGGCTTCCAAAAAGAAAGAAAAATCAATTTATATCAGAAAGAATGTTTTGAATATGTCAGTAAAATATAAAAATTCACTGGGCTTATATTACTTGGCCTCATAAATGCACTGATAAAATTTGCAGTCTCCAAGGGCAACATAATCACAATTGGGACTGGAATTTCTCTCATAAGTCATTGTAGTCATAAGTTGAGTCACCACAATTATTGACTTAATTTTATAACCATTTGGGGGTTAGTTGTAAAGTGAATCATTGCAATCGTTAAGCACATTGTATAGTTATTAAGCTAATTCAGCATTCCCATTTTGACATAAACCAGTAAAAAAAAAAAGGTTGCAATTATATGATGGCTGCAACCAATTGAAAATGTGAGCCTGTTGCCAAGGGCCAGAATTGTGAACATATGACTGCAGGATTGAAGCAACAATTGTTAAGTGAGAACACAATTTTCAAAGCATTTTTTTTAAGCTGTTCTAATTTTGAACCATCATTAAACAAATGGTGATAAATCAAGGACTTACCTTATTCTTAGTAGGAGATTATCAAAAAACACAATGGGCAGGTACTTTGGAAAGCTTGCTTGAACTTCTGGAGTTTTCTTAAATTTCTAAATGGTACTCTTTATCAATAACTTAGTACTTTTTCATGATTGGATCCCATATATGTACTTAACAAATTTTCATCCTTTCTATCTGTTACAATTCTATTTAAAAGCCATCCATTTGCTTCCAAATCTCACCATTTTACAGAAAACATTTGTGTTCATCTTACTTAACTTGTTGAAAGGAAAGAAAATATGTACCTATACAATGGAATCTACATATGTACCAATTATCCAAATGTTTGTTTGTTACTTACTTACTTACTTACTAGATTTATGTAGCCACCCTCTCACTCTGAGTGACTGTGAATGAAATATGTATTAACTGTTTCAAAACATACCAACCCATTACATTAAACATTTCTAGACATTTTCTACTGTCACGGTTTGTTTATTTGTTTTGTTTGTTTGTTTAGTTAGTTAGTTAGTTACTGGTAGTTAGTTTCCAAGAGATGAGAAAAACAGGATACATTATATTCTTAGTCGCATTTTGATTCTGTTCTTTCTTAGGGTTTAGGTTTAGGTTTATTGGATTTATATGCCGCCCTTCTCCCAAGAACTCAGGGCGGCGTACAACATTTAAAAAAACACATATTACAAAAGTTTTTAAAAAATTAAATAGAATATCCAAAAAAAACAAACCCAATTTAGATTAACAATAACATTTTAAGGGTGTAGATTCTAATTTTAGTTATACTGAATTTTTCAGCCTAACACATTCAAAGAAACTATAGCAGATGTCCAGAACCTTGAAGGTAATTAATTAAGTCCCATTGTTTCCATACTGCATGCCCCAAAAATCTGTCACTGCATGTAAAATTGTATAATTGAGTATTATAAATGTTTTCAGGCCAAGTCATGCTATGAATTATTTCCTTCATCAGACTTATTAAATTAATGTCTCATAACTTGACAAACTAGTTTAGTAAGTAACAAATTATCTGCCTAATGACCTCAGACAAAGTTTATAGCAACCTGGAAGTAATTTATTTGTATGTACAGATTGGTTTCACTAGAATATTATGTATATATATTCTTATCAACGTACGGTTTAAATAAAAATATATCTTGCTTCAATATATGCTTAAAACCCTTTTTCAAAGTAATTATTCTATTTTGGATGGTTGCCTACTTAATTAACTAATAGAGGATTTGGGAATCCTCAATTTTTAATGGAAAGGTGGAATTTGAAAGGGGACCTTTGCAAAGTACCTGGTACACATGAAGGGTTCCTCCAAGGTTTAAGCAGGTGCATCATCTGGAAGATTAACCACAGCTGCTTCAAAGGCAAATTTCACTGGTCAACTGCACCTGTACATGCATATAGAAACAATTCTGCAACTGAAAACATTTGTATTTTAGATGTCCGTGTACATTAATATAGCTACTTTCCTTTATCAATAATGCCCCAATTTGGTTATAGTTTGGAAGCATTTGCAGAAATCTTTCTATATATGGGTTATGGGGTCCTGGAAGGGGCGGGGCAAGTAGGGTAGGGGCAGCCAGCAATTTAACAACTGGTTCGCTCAAACCAGCTCGAACCAGCTGAATTCCACCACTGGCTCTGATCCTTTGCAACGTCTCTAAGGAAGAAAATAATAACATACCAATCAACTCCTATTTTTTAAAAAAATCACAAAGTAGAACTGTTATTTTTTTATTTTCTACTCAGGAATAAAGGAAATTACTGTAAGTTAAAACCTAACCAGCCAACTCCCCCCCCCTGCCAAATTCTTCCAAAAAACATCAGAGATAATATGCTTACCCTTTAAACCCAAAGGGGTGTTTCCTTTTCCTTAATTAACGTTACATCATGTAGGGTATTAAAAAATGGCAAACATCTCAGCTGATAATGCAATAAATTGCCAGTGGCCCTTGTCTAGCTAGCTTTCTCCCCAAAAAAGATCTCATCTGCACACCTAAGTTAGAATTATTAGAGCCAGCTGTCAGGCAGCTCTCTGTACTGTTGGTACTTCTGTTAGCCGAAGCTGTTGGCTCAAGCTGACCTATTGTCCTATGCCGGAGGCAGTCACATCAACCTTCCCTTTTCATGACTGAAAGTGATTGACACACCACTAATGAGGTTCTGCATCAAGCTTCAGGATGTATTACAATTCTGTACAAAGAAATCATAATACCTTTATCCACAATTAATGATTTTTTTTCCTTGCAAGTTTCCACAACCAGTGTTTAAGTTAATTCCCAGAATTTCAAAGAAAATGGTTGCCTGCTTTAAAATTCCATTGGCTTTTAATTACTGAAACGTAAAGTTACTTTAGATACTACTATTGTTTGTAAGTAATCAATACAGTCATATAAACCATCAATATCTGGTTCAAGATGGCAAAAGATATCCTAATTTGAGATTCAACATTCAAAAGATTCAATTTCAACTGGTTAAATTTCAATTTATTACCAATGTTGGCCATAAATTACAATGCAGAATCATGAAATCCCCTGTACTTATTCAGTTCTTCTGAAAAAATGGGATGGAAATAGCAGGGTTAGTAGACTTTTTAGAGCTTGCAGCTTCAAGGGTTTCATGGAATAATTTTTTGAAGTATTTTGCTTGTATTTCTTCCAAACTTAGTAAGTGGAAATATAGTGTTCATGCTTACAGTGCAATTCTCTGCAGTAGTCAAGCTAAATCAATATATAGTTACTCCAAGATAAACTAGAAATCTAATAAAAGCATATAGAGTTCATATAGAAACATTTATGCTAATACACCTGTTGCATGGAGGTTATCTTTAAACTGATGTCATATAGGGGAAGGGTAGCTAACATCAAATTGAATATATGAAGATAACATCTGAATTCTTATTCTGAAGTTTTGTCCATAGAGGGAAGTTAAAAAAATATTTAAAACTCCCCCGCAAAAACCCAAAAATCCATCTAATTTCAAAAATACCTTCAAATCATTCCAAAATAAATCTATCTATAAATTGATTTGATCTTCTGGAATTTTAGAACAAAATATATTGTCTTTTAACCTGAATCATGTAGCTCCTCTATTCAATTAACAAACGATCCATTTGTTAGTAACTTGTATTTTTCACAGTGAGGTTATTATACCATGTCAGAATGATAACATCTCCATTATTATCCCATGGTTTTATGAAAGAAACATAAACTGCATTTACTTCAGAGCTGGTATAGTGTGCCGAAGGAGAATAGGATGTTTTAAATCTCACTTCAGCCGTGAACTCCTTAGATGATTTAAGGCAAGACCATATTGTCTCAATCTTCTTCATTATCAATACAGAGGAAGCATAATATTGTGCCACCTCAGGAAGGCTGTTATAAGAATTATTGAATTAACTTGCTGCTGATTCCAAAAGTTATTTTCCTCACTATATAAAAAAATCTTTTCTACAACTACTATTAGGATTAGTATGTAATGCTATATCATTCTCTATGCAATTAAAAAATCCTTGCTAGAAAGCTTAGAATGTGGATTTTCCCTTAACTACTGGTGTACAGAATGTCCTCATATTGAATAAGAATTAACATTTTCTTGCTAAGGACAATTAGTGAAGATTGAAGATAATGAAAGCTATTTTCAATCCCAGATCCCTATCTTTGATAATTATCCCTTCATGCCTGCAATCCATCTACTCTTACCTTGGAGGAATACTTTTTTCTCCTTGGTAACTAGAGCTGCGTGTGGAAGAAAGAACATAAGCTGCAATATAAGGTATGCTTAAAGTTCCTGATAGGAACACCAAGAATGACCAAGCTAAATTATCCACATTTTCATCACTGTAAATAAAGTAGTTATGTGAAAAGAGGTCCAGCTATTGCATAGCTTTTGATCACTTGAAGAGCTCCATTAGTGCACTCTAGAGTTAGATACTCCAAAGGCTATATTTAGCTCACAACAGCTCCCACTTTACAGCTCTGAGAGCAACCTCAGATCCCATTGCTTATACTCCTGTACAAAATGATTGATTTTCAGTGATGTGCTTTAAACTATTTTTAAATTTTAAATTATAATAGATGCTTGTCCTTAAGGCACCCATTTTTTATTTTTTAGCTTTTTTAATCCCACTGTTATTATTTTTTATAAATAACTGAAGGTGGCAAACATTATCTAACACACTTTCCTCCTCCGATTTTTCCCACAAAGAATCACCCTGTGAAGTGAGTTGGACTAAGAAAGAATGTCTGGCCCAAAGTCACCCAGCTGATTTTCATGCCTAAGGTGGACCTAGAACTCCCAGTCTCCTGGTTTCTAGACTGGAGCCTTAATCACACCCCTACCTTCCCAACTAGTCTAAAGGGAGCTAAAAATTGTTAGGCTTACTTAACTGATATTATAAATTAGTACTATAATAAGATGCCCTCTATTGCTCTTAGAAAGGAGGGGGGGCAACATTGGAAGACTATCTGAAGAATAATTCCTCCAGCCCCACCCATACCGCCACAGGCATTCCGACACAAGTGACATCGAGCTCCATGCCCGATGTCCATGTCCATGCCCGATGTCCATGTCCATGCCCGATGTCCATGTCCATGCCCACCCCGGCCACACCTACCCAGCCCCCAAGGTCAAACACAACACTGATGCAGCTCTCAATAAAATCGAGTTTGACATCCCTGAAATAATAAAAAAAGGAAAAAAGTCAGAATATTCTGGGACTTTAAAATCCAAACAGACAAGCATCTGCCACATATCAAACCAGACTTAATAATTATCAATGAGAAAGATTAAAAAATCTGGATGTGGCAGTAGATGGAATCAGTAGAATAGAAGAGAAAGAACTGGAGAAGATTACAAAATACAAAGACCTGCAAACAAAATAGAACTAAGGCAAAAGAAAGTAAAGGTAGTAGCAATAACAACAGACACTTTGGGTACATTTACATTTGACTGGAGCACCAATTGAACAACATTGGCATTGACAAAATCACCATCAGTCAATTAGAAAAGGCAGCTTTAGTTGCAACAGTTTATATACTGAGACAATAACTTTAATACCATCAAACATCAATATATGCCCATGCCAGGTCTTTGGGAAGGACTTGATAGGTGGATAAAAATGCTAAATGCAGTCTAAACATCTGGATGACTGTGCAACAAACCATGACCATGTTTAATAAACTTCAGTAGCTGAAATTAAAAAATGTTGCCTGCTCCTGGGTTATGTTTTCCCATGATAATACAGCAATTATATTTCTGAACTTGGAATGGCAGCAGGCTGGTATTTGAGGCTGGCATTCCCTATCAGTCATTAGTGCTGACTTTGAGTCAGTCTCCATCCAATCTATCTCATAAAATTTATGAGAGGTTAAAATATAATTGAGAGAGGCTTTCGTATGTTGACTTAAGCTCTTAGAAGATAGAAAGGATATAAATATAATGAATAACCAGATTTGCTTCAGAATATTAACCACCAAACTTTTTTTCTGAGATTTTAAATGTATCTATCTTGTCTTATTTACTATTCGCAGAATCTTTACATGAAATTTCACTTATTTCCCATCTGATTGCATACTATGTGTATGTATTGTGAATATTACTTATCCTCACCCATAAATGTCAGTGTAGCAAGCAAAATAACAAACATCACTTCTAAATAGGTGCTCAAGAACTAAACTTGCCTACATTAATTGGCTATATCAGATATATCGGCTATTCCTAATATTAGCTGACAGCCTGACAGCTCTTATTTCCAGAGGTGTAGTTGTTCTAACTTTGACCTTAACATCAGTGTCTTCAAAGATTGCTTTTTTAGACTACTAGAATGAGACACAAGAGACAGCGTCTAATAGCAACTGTTATGATAATGAAGATGGTATGTAAATATGTTTTCATCTTTCTGAATATATTAGAAGACCTCTGAATATATTGGAAGAAAATATATTGGAACACACCTGTAGGGGTGTCAAACTGGTGGCCCATGGGCCAGATGCGTCATGCGCAAGCCACACAGATCCCAGCTCTGTAAAGTCACGATATGTCACATGATGACAGCGTGACACCACGGGTTTGACACCGGTGCATTACTGGAACCTTACAATACAAGATACCATTAATATTCCTGGTTTTGGTTTCCTGGTCTGGGCTACCTTAAAGGGCTGGTGTTCTTGGGTGTTATAAATGCTACCTATGGGGCAGTGGTGGGTTTCAAAAACATTTTGAACCTACTCTGTGGGTGTGGCCTCCTTTGTGTGAGTGGCTTGCCGGCCATGTGACCTGGTGGGAGTGCCTTGCCATCTCTCTCTCTCTCTCTTTCTCTCTCTCTCTCTCTCTCCTTCCTTTTGTCTCTGTCCCTTTTTCCTTTTTTTCTTTCATCTCTCTCTCACTTTTTCTTTCTTTTTTTCTTTTTTTCTTTCTTCCTTTCTTTCTCTTTTTGTGTGTGTGTGTGAGTGTGTGTGTCAGTGGTGGGTTTCAAAAAATTTTGGAACCTCTTCTGTAGGTGTGGCCTGCTTTCTGGTGGAACCTCTTCTAACCAGATTGGTAGATTTCACGAACCGGTTCTACTGAACTGGTGCAAACTGGTAGGAACCCACCTCTGCTATGGTGGAAGATACAGTATACTATTCCTACGAATAGATTTTAAGGGGGGAACTGCAACATTAATATCACATTAATGATGAAATTTCAAAAACAGTGCTAAATTTAAAGCAGTTAAAGCTTTCATTTCCTTTCTGCCTGAAAACCACGGGCACACTTTGCTTCTGATCCAGTTCTGATTGTGTGAAAATATTCACAAACATGGCTGACCTTTACAGAGATATATAAATAATTAGCTTGTTTAAATCCTTCTATGACTATATTATTGGTGTAATACAAAAAGAAAAAAAATCCTCAGGGCAGTAATTTCTTAAAAAGAAGAAAGTTTACATTCTTAGAAATATCAGCTTTTCAAACACAAATATAGATGAGGATGCAAATAATTATTACAGCTAGCTAAATATGGTGATTTTTGAAGAATGAGACAGAGTGGTATTTCCTGTACCATTTCCTGTACCATTGGCAGTGTGATATTTCCTGTACCAAAGTTAAGTTCCATTTTACAAATACATTTGTCTTAAGTCTTAGATAAGAAGAGAAGGAATGACCTAAGGGGAAAATGGGGGAGTGGAGGAGACAGATGTACAAGGTTAGAAGAGACTAAGTAAAGTAAGCCTTATAATTTTTGGTGTATGCTATAGAAGTAGTAGACTAGGAAAACAGCATCTATATGCTATTTGAAGATCATTTTAACCGTAATTAACAATCCACAAATCCAACTAATACCTGTGGAATGGGCAAGGGGAAGGCAGAGTAATAGAAGAAGTGCCACAGCTCTCTGAAGTGAGCCCTGACCTTTCTGCAAGTGTGTCATACACACATAGAAAAGGTCAAAACCTGAGGCATGATTCCACAATGCTATTTTTGTTATTCTGAAAACAGCAGAAATCTCCTGTAGACCCACTGCAGCATAACATAACTTTCAACCTTTAAATAATGGGGTCCGTTCCATGCACCAGGAGGAAAACAGATTTTGAGGTAAGATGTTGCAAAACGTACGGTAATACAAGTGTTGGGTTTCGGCTCCCGTTGAAACTGGTACGCTGCAATGGGGCCGGGTGTCCACCACAAGCATGCCTGCTGTGCACGCATGCGTACCCACTGCCTGCGACACTCCAGCTGCTCGGCGGAGCATCGTGCAGGCGCCGTATGCTGCGTGCACAGGCACAAATGGCCCATTTCCTTCAAATACAGGTAAGGAAAACAGGTAAGGGCTTCCAAAGTACCGTTTCAGTATGGTGGCTGCTGCTTCTGGCAGGCACCGGTACGTGCGTACCAGGGCGTACCTCCTGGAACCCACCACTGGGTAGTACCCTACAATGGGTAGACTAAATCCAATCTGAACTATTTGCTGCCAACTAGCTTTTTCCCTAATTCTACTTCTAATTCTACTTCTCTTGAGTAGTTTGCCTTGAGCCACTGTGTGTATCTAGCTACAGATAGTAGACCCTGAGAGATTGGAATCTGGAAGGGCTTTGTCTTTGAAAATAAATAAAACAATAGGTGTAAAGTATTTTATACATGGGAACTAACACATAAATTTCCATAAAACTGACTTGAATTTCAGCTCCACTCTTCCCATTTCAAGTTATTGGTTTAAAGCCCTTGCATATAAAATAAAACGAGAGCAAAACCTAAAATCTTAAGAAGTGATAGTTGGAATCATTGAGTAACATCAAGCCAAATACATCTATAGTATTGTGCTATGCTTATGTTTCTGCATGCATTTCTTTAGAGCAAGGTCTCTCTTTTGGGATGCTATTTGTGCATTGATGCAGCCCTCTTTGCTGCCTGTTGGAAAAGACCAATACATGAGCAAATGCAGTCATTATTTTTTATCATCTTTACTGTCACAGGCATCATAGGCAACCCATGTAAAAACGAGCAAGTTATCTGATTGATCACATAATTGCAGCCTCCATTTTGCCTTTTTTTTAAAGCTCTCCCCTGCAGAGGGCCAGTTGTCTGTACATCTGTTCACTTGAACAATCGCACACACACACCCTGGACACATGTTTGATATTAAAACTAGCTTGCTTTCTATAAGTAATTTAAGATGAATGGAACTTTTAAGATTTTGCATACCTTGGATTGAAATTCAGACATTACTACTATCCTTATGATATTCCTGTGGAAGAAAATAAAACTATTATATATACAGCAAAGGAACAATTCCTACATTTTCACTGAAAGTGAATAACATATTTTTGTCTATGCAGTCATACCATAGTTAAGGTGACCAGATTTTCAGATTGGAAAAGAGGGACACCATTGACCGGGGGGGGGGGGGGGCTTGATTAAAAAATTTATATTTTGTCAAACATGACCCCAGGACCCTGAAACCATCATAAATACAAATCTGTTGCCAAACATCAAAATTTTGATCACGTGACCATGAGGATGCTGCAACGGTCGCTAAGTGTGAAAATGGTCATCAGACACTTTTTTCAATGCCATTGTAACTTTGGTCACTAAATGAACTGTTTGAGGCTTGCATTATAATGCCTTATGCCAGCTTACATTTTCAAGAGAGAGAAGCTAAACTCCTTGTTAGAATTGAAATAGAAATGAATAGAGTAGAGTAAAATAGAATAGAATAGTTTATTAGCCAAGTCTGATTGGACACACAAGGAATTTGTCTTTGGTGAATATGCTCTCAGTGTACATAAAGAAAAATAAAATAGTAAGATAGTGGGATCCTTGCTGCACCAAGCCTTCACTAATCCTCTCACTTTAATCAAAAACAGTAAAAATCAATCATGCTTTTTTATTTCTATTTATTATTTTGCTATGGCCACATATGAATATATATGCACATTCCAAACAGATTTTCTTACTAAACAGCCACCATTCTCATCCATAGGCCACTAAATGTCTCACCAACCTTTTCTGTATTCTTTCACTTCCTTCCATCCATTTTATTTATTTAATACAGAGTAGATTAGGCTGTCAGACTTAGTCATTCTTCTAACATGACAACAATTCTTACCAACAAGGATGGTATTGGCACATTTTAGCTAATGCAACCTAAACATAACCAAAGCCTATTTCACTTCAAGTATGCTAACTTTATTCTATGCCTTTCCACGCATTACATGGCTTGAACGTTTGCGGATCGCCACCAAATTGCACAGGTGGTTGTTCTACCAGATGGACATCCTTACTTTTTCTCGCAAATGGGAGAGAGGCTGCCTTTCCTAGTCTAGCCCCGTAACAACAACCCTACGAGGTAGGCTGGGTTAAAAAAAAAGCGAGTGTCGGGGAATTCTGTGACTGCACCACCTCTTCGCTGCTCTCGCTTCTCAGGGAGCCCCCTTTCCTCTCGCCGAGCAGCCCGTTCTCGGAACAAAACGCCTCCCCGCCACCGCTGTCCTTCCACCAAAACGGAGGGAGAGAGCTTGCACGGTCCGCCGCACGCCACCCTTTCCCAGCGCAACCCCTCTCGGCACCGTCCCCACCGACTGCCAGGCGAATCCGCCTCTGAGCCTCTCTGCGCAGTCACCCCCTTCCCCGTCGCACCCCCCACCCCCAAAACAAACCACCAGTGCTCCTCCCGCTCCCCAGGCCTGCAGCGCCCTGAAGCGCGCCTCGCTCTTCAGCTGGCCGCCGCTGCGCATTTCCCCCCTAAGTTCTGCACGCTAGGGCTCCACCCAGTTTCTAGCGCCGGAGACTGCGGAGCCCGAGAGCCGAGAAAGAAAAGACTGGAGGGAAGCGCGCTCCGCCTCCAAGCCCGAGACTTCTCAGCAGCTGCCCGCCTCTGAGTTCTCGGCGGCGGATGGGCAAGAGGAAGCGGGCAGGCTAGCTCGGAGCGCAAGAACCACCCTCTGCGCCGCAGCCGTGTCTGGATCAGCCCTCTGGAATTCTGCTCACTTTCTGCCTACTTTCTCCTCTGCTGGACCCCAAAGATCAAATCCTCCCTGCTGGAGGAATTCCACTTATGGCCTCAGGTCTATTTACCAGTTAGAGGGTCTGGAATTGACCGTTGCCAGTTGGGGGGCGCAGAGGAACCCAGCAGACAGACGGGAGACCGGGGGAGGAGGGAAGGAAGAGATCCCATCCAGGGTAAAAAGAGGGAAAAGCGGAGAGCCTACCCTGGACGGGATCTCTTCCTCCCCCACCCCCCGGTCTCCCATCTGTCTGCTGGGTTCCTCTGCGCCCTGCGTTGCCCGTCTGGGTTGGCTTCCTTGGACACTCAGCCTCCACCACCACCACCACCTTCCCTCCGACCAACTGTCAGTTTATTCTTCACTACAAACAAAACACGGGGAAGCCGGCATCGAGTTTTCAGTGACTCCGAGGTGCACTAACTGAAATGTGGTCTTCCTTCAGTCTCTGCTTGGAGCCTCTGGGATGACCGTTGGCGGGTGGGGGGAGCGAGGGCGCAGCTGAGCCGGGGAGGCAGAGATGAGAAGTGAGGGCTAAATGCAAAGCGCGCCGAAGAGAGCAAGCGAAGGATCCCCAAAGCGAAGGACGGGCGGGAAGCGCTTGGCCAGTATGTGAGAAGGCAGGCTGGAAGTGGCTGCGGAAGGGAAAAGAGGCAGCCACGTGTATCGGTTCCCCTTGCAGTAGATAAGGGAGGTTCGTAGCAAGGGTCCGCCAGCAGATAGGCTTGGCGGGGAGGAAACAGAGATGGCCGAGCCTGGGGAAAGCACCGGGAGAGAAGAGATGCCGTCCAGGGTAGGCTCTCTGCTTTTCCCTCTTTTTACCCTGGACGGGATCTCTTCCTCCCCCCCCCCCCGGTCTCCCATCTGTCTGCTGGGTTCCTCTGTGCCCTGCGATGCCTGGCGCCTCGTGAACATGGGTGGTGGCAATGTGATGCCTTTGCAGGTGCCTCAGTTGCCCCTGATCGTGGGCGGATCTCAATTGACGAGGAACTCAATAATCCTGGCACATAAAGCTTTTTTCCCCCCTTGGAAACTGAAGCTCGTTTAAAGAAAAAGGGAAGGGTGGGCAGCTTCACGTGAGTGAGTAACTCCGGCGGTGGGAATCGGGAGGCTTCGGGTGGGCGGCGGCACTTCCCTTGCAAACGGGGATCAGTGCACTCGCCACCTCCCCCTCCCCTGGGAGGAGCTCTGCAGCGGGACAGACGAATGGAGGGGGAGATCGCCCCTTCCTCCTCCGAGCCCCCAAACCCCGTCTTCCCTGGCCTGCACCCCTGCGCCCAGGCTCCTTTGGGTTTGGGGATAATCCGAATGGGTGGAGCAGGGGATCCCCGGGGCGGAGGCCTCCCGGTGCAACGGTCTTCTGCAGCTCCGGAGCTAACCTTCGCCTTCCCCGCCCAGGATTGCAAGGCTGGAGGCCTCGGCAGCAGCCACCCCCACCCCCAGCCGGCCAACCCTGGCCCGTACCATGAGTTTACCGGCCAGGTATCCATTGAGCTGGAGGGCAGGCACCGTGGCTTCCTCGCGGCTAGTCTCGCTGCTTTCCCTGGGCTCAGCTCCGTTTCCTCCCCGCCCATTCTCGCTCCCCCGACCAGAGGCCTTCGCCCCGCCCAAGCCTACTTGCCGGCGGACCCTTGCTACGAACCTCCCTTATCTACCGCAAGGAGAACCGATACACGTGGCTGCCTCTTTTCCCTTCCGCGGCCACTTCCAGCCTGCCTTCTCACATGCTGGTCAAGCGCTTCCCGCCCGTCCTTCGCTTTGGGGATCCTTCGCTTGCTTTCTTCGGCGCCCTTTGCATTTTAGCCCTCACTTCTCATCTCTGCCTCCCCGGCTCAGCTCGGCCCTTGCTTCCCCCACCCGCCAACGATCATCCCAGAGGCTGCAAGCAGAGACTGAAGGAAGACCGCATTTCAGTTAGCGCACCTCGGAGTCACCGAAAACTCGATGCCGGCTTCCCCACTGCGACTGGTGGGAACGGCAATGAAAGCTCGGGCTTCACTCCTCCGTCTGGGGCTGCGGCTAACAGGGACGGCTAAGCGCTTTCCTCAAAAACCCCGCCTTCCACACACACCCCCGGGGAGTTGCGGGGAGGGACGATCTTCTTCCCCTCTCTCAGGTTGCCGGGTTCCCCCCCGCCCCAGTTCCTCTCATGAGTAGCTCACAAGGGAAGGCCTTCCCTTCCCTTGCTAAAGGCCGCCGCCGCCCACCTGAAGCGGCGAAGCCTCCCGATTCCCACCGGCACCGGAGTTACTCACCAGGGCAGTGCAGCAAACAAAAAAAAAAACAGCGAAGGCGAAATGAAATGGAGACTCGTGAGAGTCACGACTCGCGCGCCGTGCTTAAGCGGACTCCAGCCAATCAGTTGGATTGAAGCTCGGGCTTCGCTCCTCCGTCTGGTGCTGTGGCTAACAGGGACGGCCAAGCGCTTTCCTCAAAAACCCCGCCTTCCACACACACCCGGCTTCCAAAATCCGGGGAGTTGCGGGGAGGGGCGATCTTCTTCCCCTCTCTCAGGTTGCCCGGTTCCCCCCCCAGTTCCTTTCATGAGTAGCTCGCAAGGGAAGGCCTTCCCTTCCCTTGCTAAAGGCCGCTGCCGCCCACCCGAAGCAGCGAAGCCTCCCGATTCCCACCGGCACCGGAGTTACTCACCAGGGCAGTGCAGCAAAAACAAACAGCGAAGGCGAAATGAAATGGAGACCCGTGAGAGTCACGACTCACGCGGCGTGCTTAAGCGGACTCCAGCCAATCAGTGAGCTGGCTGGGATGGAAAATTTTAAGCACGCCTCGTGCGTGCTTAAAGTTTTCCATCCCAGCCAGCTCACTGATTGGCTGGAGTCCAGGCCAATCAGTGAGCGGCAGGCTGGGCTGGCTTAGATTTTTAGTGTAGATAGAATAGATTGGGGAACGGAACGAGCGAGCTAGCGGCAACTGATGATGGGCGGGGGAGCCAGCGAGCACCGAAATAAAGCGGGCGTTTTTGAGAAGCGGGCGGGACGCGGGAAAAACGATGAAAAATCGTGCCTGTCCCGCCAAATGCGGGACGTCTGGTCACCCTAACCATAGTTGGAGTCTTCGGTTTGATGGCCTTTCTTGACAAGTTTAAACTTTCTTTGACATCAGGAATACTAAGAGATTAAATTTCTCAGCCAGGTTCTTTCAAGTTCAGGGAAGTCAAACTCAAGGCCGGGGGCTGGATCCGGCCCGCGGGGTGCTTAAATCTGGCCCATGGGGCTGGGCTGGAAATATCAAAGGACCAGCCCACGGTGCCTCTGCCAACAAAAATGGGCCTCCAGCAGCCATCTGCTGGCCGAAAATGGGCCACCTGGAGGCTCCATGCGACCCATTTTTGGCCTCCTGAAGAACTCTGCTGACCAAAAAGGGCCACCAGAGGCCCCCTTGTGGCCTGCTTTCAGCCACAGAATGCTGCAGGAAGCTGGGGAGGCCAAAAACAGGTTATTCGGGGGCCACGTGGGGCCTCTATGTGGCCCATTTTCAGCCCATCTTGAGCCAGTGTCAAACGCCCACCATGACGACTACGGCCACAGCTGTCATGACCACCACCACCCCCCCACACACACACCAGCTCTCCGAGGTCAAACACAACCCTGATGTGGCCCTCAATGAAATCAACCCCTGACACCCCTCTTCTAGTTGTTAGACCATAATCTGTAAACATTAGTTGTACTATAAGGCTGACAGGAATTCTGGTTTAAAACAACTAGAGAAATCCAACATGAGGGAAGAATTGTAGTTAGGTTTTCCCAGGATTACCATCATTATTAATTCAATCCAAATGTGTTTCCTGCTTATTACCTTTAATTTACCTTCGAACACTATAATTTTAATACTTTCTTTCAAGAATGTCTTGCAATCTAAACACTTAATGTTACTATTGTTTATACACTTCTGTAAAATCAATGTAATATATTTAGCACTTTATGCAAATATATTATTCAGTTTATTTTAAAAGCAGTATTTGTTTACATACAAAGACCAAGTCAAACAGCAGTATACAGAAGTTCTGTATACTACTAAATGAAACAATAATGCCTGAAAAAAATGACTTCTTTAGTCATTTATCATTTTCTTGCTGTACATTTGAAACTGCTCTGTTCACTTTCATGCTATTTGTTGATGGCATCATTTATGTTAACCATCTCAATTAATTGATACATTAATACAGTCAAGTAGAGTCTCTAACAAAGTGAGTAAATGCCGCTTTCCTATCAATTAAACCTACCTTAATTAAAGGGCAAATTTTGGTGGCCAGATGCCATGCCTACTTATAGCATGAAACAAATAAGGCATCAAAATTACTTTTCACACTCACAGATTCTTAATATATACCAGATTTGGGTCTTTTCCCATGTAAGATTGAGACTATCTTGGCAACATTTCGGTGAGGTCTCACTCGCCATCTTCAGGCTGGGTTTTGTGCTTAAAGGTCCGACCATGCTTTAAGCCCAAAATCCAGCCTGAATATTACCATTGTATATTTTGATTGTGTATTTCTTTGCAATAAGGACATCAAACATCCTGGAGAATGGGGAACTATAAAAAAATAATCAGGATGACAGTCATGGAGTATAACTGAAGCCTTGCATATTTATATGAATGTCAATGACACATTAACGTCAAAAGTGGCAGGAATTCCATTGCACTGACACAATTTATTTTTTAATTCTCCCCTCCCCTATAGGGATAGCACGGCTGAACAGTTAGAATGTATTTTGTGATTCTATATTGTTTACATTATTAATAATATTGATAAATGTTAAATATAGATTTTGAAATTTTAGAAATATGTGCCATGTAAGCAAGAACTTGCTATTACTCAGCAGTTTAAATGTTAATAGATGAAATTCATTACAATTGTTTCTAGAAGTTTGAATTCTTGGCCATGTGAAATGCTATCAGTAACAAATAATGGTATTAGCTATCATTTCAGTTTGATAAGGACAGTCAGAAGTAATCCATAATATGTAGATCTAATTGCCGAACATTGCTGTTTCCTCTGATGTTTCTAATAGTATAGTAGTATAGTATACTTTATTTGTATGCCGCCCTTTTCCCTGAGGGGACTCAGGGCGGCTCACAGTTCAGGGGGAGGGGGAGACAAACAAGTTACAAACATGAAGACAGACATTATTAAAAAAGCACAACAGTCATACCATTCGGGTGGGGTTAAAGTCATTAGCCCCAGGCCTGCTGGGACAGCCAGATTTTGAGGGCAGCACGGAAGGTCTGGAGGGTGGTGAGGGTCCGGATCTCCATGGGAAGGTCGTTCCAGAGGGTCGGAGCAGCCACCGAGAAGGCTCTCCTCCGGGTAGTTGCCAGTCGACATTGGCTGGCTGATGGAATTCGGAGGAGGCCTAATCTATGCGATCTTATTGGTCTAGTGGAAGTAATTGGCAGTAGGCGGTCTCTCAATTACCCAGATCCAATACCATGAAGGGCTTTGTAGGTGACAACCAGCACCTTGAAGCGCACCCGGAGATCAACAGGCAGCCAGTGCAGCTCGCGGAGGATAGGTGTTACGTGGGTGAAATGAGGTGCACCCACGATCGCTCGCGCGGCCGCATTCTGGACCAGCTGAAGTCGCCGAATGCTCTTCAAGGGCAGCCCCATGTAGAGCACGTTGCAGTACTCCAGCCTGGAGGTCACAAGGGCACGAGTGACTGTTGTGAGAGCCTCCCGGTTCAGGCAGGGGCGCAACTGGTGCACCAGGCGGACCTGGGCAAATGCCCCCCTGGTCACAGCTGACAAATGGTGTTCAAAAGTCAGCTGTGGATCCAGGAGGACTCCCAAGTTGCGGACCCTGTCTGAGGGGCGTACAATTTGACCCCCCAGCCTGAGAGATGGAACACTTGGCCAATTAGTGGGAGGGAAGCACAACAGCCACTCAGTCTTATCTGGATTGAGTACAAGCTTGTTAACCCCCATCCAGTCTCTAACAGCTTCAAGGCCCTGGCTCATCACGTCCATCGCTTCATTGAGTTGGCACGGGGCGGACAGATACAGCTGTGTATCATCCGCATATTGGTGGTATTTTATCCCGTGCCATTGGATGATCTCTCCCAGCGGTTTCATGTAGATATTAAAAAGAAGGGGGGACAGGACCGAACCCTGCGGCACCCCATACGCTAGGGGTCGATCTCTGCCCTCCAACTAACACCGACTGCGACCTGTCCGAGAGGTAAGAGGAGAACCACCGTAAGACAGTGCCTCCCACCCCCACCTCCCGCAGTCGTCGCAGAAGGATACCATAATCTAGAGATACAGGGCCAAACTACATGAAACGTTAAAGTCATGGTTTGTCCTTGGGGTGAGTCTATTCCTCACAAGTAGCAAATGTGAGAAGTCAACTCCAGATCAGCTCTCCCCTCAATTCTATAAGATCTATGATAACTCGCACGGCCAACTTGCTGTGGGAGAACCCGCAATGGCCAACTAGTTACACTAATATCAAAGAAATAGTGACTATAATCATTATTAAAAAATGCCAAAGTAGGGACAAAATGAAATGTGAATGGACAAGAATTAATATATTTTAAAAATTATTTTAAATAATTAAATTGAATTGTCCCACAATGAGTTGTCCCGCGGTGAGTTGGTTGTAGCGAATTGGCTGTGCTGAGTTGTCAGTGGTGAATTAGCCATGGTGACTTGGCTGCAGCAAGTTGTCCCATTCCGATTTCTATGGGCCAAAAAAATGTCAGTAACACAGGTGACCCATTAGAGTGGGTGCAAGAAAATGGTGCAAGTAGTAAGAAGAAAAAGAACAGTTTTTAATCTACTATGAAGAATATAGGCTAACTGGAACAAATTACAGACAAGAGCAAACAATATTTCTGTTTAAAAAACTGAAGTGTTAAAACCCGCTAGTGGCTTGCATGGCTATTCACCCAAGCATTTAAGATTGTCCCATATTATGGTCCAACACTTCTAAATTTTTTAAAGATTGTTCCGAATAAGAATCAGTTTAAAACTGTGGTTTTTTTTTTCAAACTTGGCAACTTTAAAATGTGAAGACTACAGCTCCCATGCTGGCTGGGGAATTCTGAAGTTGAAGTCCACACATCTTAAAGTTGCCAAGTTTGAATAAACACTGCTTTAAAAGATACTGTCAATTATGGCTGGTGATTCAGTTAGCATTTGATAACTCCCTGGGAGGAACAGATGACCAAAATCTTTGATACAAATAACTCCCATAGAGCATCTTTCCCAATTTCCAAAATTTCAAAATATTTTTGGATTGCAAATAAATCCAAGAATTATGCTTTTTGAGGGTTTTAGATTAGGGAAGGGCACCATGAATTCTTCTCAGAGCTCTTACAGTATGTAGTGTGGGCTGGAGTAACAGAAGCAGCTAAAGACCACCTTTAGGACTCTGTAGTAATTATGACACAAAGAAAGATTATTCCCTTCCATTATTGTTTTTGTTCATTGTTGGCTGTCAGGACTGTGCTTCAGACAGAACGGAGTCTATCTACCCTGATACAAACTGATTTTAAAAAATATTCCTACTTCTTTCAATTTTAATACTGCCTTATATTAATAATATATATATTTAGTGTCACAACCCCTGGTATGCCCCAATTATGGGAGGAAGCTAATTGCTTCCATTCTCTGTCCATCGGCTCGTCACAAGAGACCATCCAGACAGAAAGCCCAATATTTTACTGTTGCCTTTGTTACATTTTGTGTTGTATTTGTGCTGATAAATAAATAAAGGGAGACTAGTATAGATCTATTTCAAGCTATTTAGCTCTCATCAGCTAGCCATACCCTTACTACCCTTATAAATATATATATATATATATATATATATATATATATATATATATATATATATATAATTCAATTTGTCCAAGTTCTAATTTTACACATGCAGAAATAGAGTGAGTTAGAAACTGAGATGACATCATAGCAGACATTGGCTTACAATCAGTGGGATCATGTTGATTTTTTCCCGCAGGCAAACAGGATGGCAGGCAGGTGTACGCGCATATGCATGTGTGAGCATATGTGCGCACCCGCATGTTTAGATATTTTTTTTCAGCAGAAACAACGAACAACAACAATCAGATTAACTATATAACATTAAGATTAATCATATAATTGTAACCTCCAATAACTGCATCTTTATTAGATATTGCATTTTTGGAACATCCAAAATTCAAAAGAATGGACTAATGAAATGAGATTCCATCCACCCTCAGAATATTTGAAATTCTCTTATAGAATCATAAATAATGCTAAAAAATGGGAACTACAAATCTGACATATAATTAGTTTCGATGATGCACAGCAGACTGACTCAGTTATTACTATCATAGAATGATTCCTGAAGTGAATAACCCTGTTACATGTGTATTTCTGGCCATCTTCTTGAAAATCTTGTTTAATACTTGTCTTTTGAGGTTTGCAATTTGGGGGCTTAAAAAAAAACCTCAAAAATCTTTGGAAGGCAACACATACATCTTGGATTGATTTCAAGATGTGCTATGAAAGACCTCCCAATAATAAAAAAAATCAACTCCAATTTCTAGTTTGATGCTGAACACTGGCCAAATTCACAGCATATTAAGCAATCTATTCATTCAGATTCATCAATCTCATGCTAATCATATTGCATCCAGAGGGTTTTCTTTTAATAAATGTTGCTACTATAATACAACTGTAACGAATGTATTTTTATTTTCCCATTAGCAAAAATGGCAGCAGTTTGATGACTATAGTATGTGGTTACATTAGATTTTAAGAAACTGTTACTTCAGTGGTAAAAAGCAACATTTTCAAACAAAATTGTTTTGTCCTTCAAGTGCAGTTTCAATGATTTTTTTTAAATGTCTAGTCATCTTGCTGAACCCCCAGAATTTAAAATATCGATTATATACATATCACATAATGTTGCATATTATATAAGTGTATAATAATAAATTAAATTATTATCTAACATTATTTCTAATCCACTCAAAAAAATCTATTCACATTATGAAGAAAATCTACACAAAGGAAAAACAATAATTGGTCCTGGGAAAGAAAACACAAATATAAATTAAATAACAGCCACGATTACAAAATATCACTTACTTTAGTCATAATTTAACAATTGTAGTTTAACAAAATATACAAAGAAAAATCTGAAGAATAACTGAGAAAATAGAAGAGTAGACAGTGTGTGCATACATGTGTCCATTACTTTTTATTTATTTACTTATTTATAACCTCTCTTTTTATCTATGTTTTTAACACACATCAGAAGTTACTATAGAATATAACTTGGCATCTGAGAGTTGTAATTATTGTAAATAACAGCAATAGGAAACATCAATGTAGGAAATCAAATCTAGTTTGAGATCTTAAATGGAAATACTACTGGTAAAAATACAATAATGTTACTATGAAAGAAGGAAAATAATGACTTCTGAATGTACCTTTTTTATCTCTGCATTCCCTTTTTTATCATTTATTTATTATAGTTGGGAGTCCCCATGATTCCAGAATGACTCTTGGCAGCTTAATATTTAAAAACAGAAATACCATTGGGCTTACCTGAAGGGTCCTTCTCTGTGCACCGCGGGAGAGTCCAAGCAGTGGGTTGTTTCAGTCTGGTTGCCCTGGAAACTGAGGAAAACTTCTCCTTGAACACGCCTCCTGGTGTGACCTATCCCCAGAAATTTGAGGTAATTTGGCTGTGAGGATGCACCGTGTTGATACGATGGCTTCATATTCCTGGACGGACCAGGGTGGGTTGGACTCTCCCGCGGTGCACAGAGGAGGACCCTTCAGGTAAGCCCAATGGTCTTTCTCCTGTGCACCGCTTGGAGAGTTCAAGCAGTGGGACATACCCAAGTTAATGTCCATCTGGGCAGGCAGAAGAAGAGTCCCAGGATACGACAGAAGAAGTCACTGCCTGTAGCACCTGCCTGCCAAAGGCCGCCTCAGCCGAGGCAAATGTGTCCAATCTATAATGTTTAACGAACGGAGATGGTGAGGACCACGCGGCTGCCCTGCAGATCTCCTCGATCGGGGCTTGCGTGGCCCAAGCCCCTGAAGTAGCTGCACTGCGCGTTGAGTGGGCAGTTATATGTTGAGACACTGACCTTGACTGGAGCTCATATGCAGACGCGATGCAAGCCCTGAGCCATCTGCCAACGGTAGAAGACGAAACCTTCTTGCCCAAAGATCTGGGCTGGAAAGATATGAAAAGGGCCTCGGATCTCCGGAATTCTGAAGTGCGAAAGCAGCGCATCCTGGGAATCCTGCTGAGCGGTAGGAAAGGGTCACCGGACCAAACGGTTGACAAGGCCGCCACCTGGCGATGGAACATGGCCAGAGCGAAACCCCTCTCAAGACCCCCCTGCAAAAAGTCCAGCACACGAGACACTGGCACTGTGACTGGGTCGAACCGCCAGTCCTTGCACCACTGGGCGAAGGTAGCCCAAGTAGAGTCATATATCCTTGTTGTCGAGGGACGCTGAGCAGCTTGGATGGTACTGACAATGCCTTCCGACAGTCCTTCAGCCTTCAGCAGGTCCCCCTCAAGTGCCAGACGGCCACTGGGGCTCTGGATGGACAATGGCCCCCTGGCTGAGAAAGACCTGATCCAGGGGAATCCGCCATGGCGGGGACACCGACAGGCTGACTAAGTTGGCGAACCACAACCTCCGGGGCCAATGGGGCGCCACAAGTAGCAACTCCGCCCTCTCCTCTATGATCTTGTGTAGAAGATGCGGAAGGAGAGGAAGAGGGGGAAACGCGTAGAGGAGGCCCTGGGGCCAGCTGGAGCGAAGGGCATCCGTTCTCTCCGCTCCCGGAGAGTGGAAGTGGGAAAAGAAGCGCGGTAGTTGAGCATTGTCTTTGGTCACAAAGAGGTCGACCTTTGGAAGTCCGAATTTGCGAGACAGTTGATGGAACAGAGCAGGATCCAGCCGCCATTCCGTGGAGTCGATGGTGGTCCTGCTCAGCCAGTCCGCCTGTGTATTGTCCACGCCGGAAATATGGTCGGAGCGGACACCAGGTGTCGCTCCGCCCAGAGTCCTAGGGCCTCTGCCTCTGCCACCAGTCTTTTGGACTTGGTGCCGCCCTGGCGGTTGATGTGTGCCTTCGTGGCCACATCATCAATAAGACGTGGCAGTGACGTATGGACCGATGGAAGTGACGAAGGGCCAACCTTGTAGCTCGCAGTTTCAGAAAGTTGATGCTGCAATGCGACTCCACTGGGGACCACCTGCCCTGGACCACAAGACGTCCCATGTGTGCTCCCCAGCCGGCGAGACTGGCATCAGTGGTAATGACCAGCCAGTTGGGCTCCTTGAATAGGTGACCCTTGAGGAGTGCGGGTGACGTCCACCACCGGAGAGACCTCTTCACAGTCTGAGGCACAGGAATTAGCCTTGCCGAGTTGCTCCTGCTGGCTCGCTGGTGAGGTAGAAGAAGCCACTGCAGGGCCTTGGAGTGGAGGTGAGCCCAGGGAACAATCGATAGGCAGGAGATCATCTTCCCCAACAGTTGGGAGAGGAGGACAATCGGCACCTGCCTTGCCTGCATCACCATGTGGGTTATGGACCTGAGGGCCTCTAACCTGTCTTGGGAGAGGAATACCCTGCAGGATATGGTGTCTATCACTGCCCCCAGGTGGTTGATCTTGGTCGTGGGGGTAAGGTGACTCTTTTCCAAATTCAGTGAGAACCCGTGGTTCCTGAGGGTCCTCATAGTAATCTGAAGGTCCCACAAGGCCTGCCACCTGGACGACGACTGGATGATGATGTCGTCCAGGTAGCATTGGAGCCTTATGGGCCTGCATCGGAGATGGGCCGACACTACCGCCAGGACCTTCGTGAAGGTCCTGGGTGCTGAGGAGAGGCCGAATGGGAGGGCCCTATATTGAAAGTGGTGGCCCACATAAAAGAAGCAGGAACTTCCGGTGCCGGGGGTGAATGGGAATGTGGAGGTAAGCCTCCCGCAGATGGATGGAGATGAGGAGGTCTCCCTGGTGGATCCCCTCCAGGATCAACTGGAGGGACTGCATCTTGAACCTCCGGTAGGCGATATACCTGTTGAGGTTCTTGAGGTCCAAGATGGCCCTTCACCCCCCAAAGTTCTTCGGGACCAGGAAGAGGATGGAATAGAAACCCCTCCCTTCCTGGTCTGGGGGCACCTGCTCTATTGCGTGAATCTCCAGGAGGTGGAGAACCTCCTGGTTCATCTGCTCCATCTTGATGGGACATGAGGGGGTAGGGCACCTAATAAAGTTCCTGGGAGGAGGGGATAGGAATTCCAGGGTGAGACCCTCCAGGACTATCTGCAGAACCCAAGCGTCGTGAGCTGTCTGGGCCCAATGGGAGGCGAACAGTTGGAGTCGGCCCCCAATGGGTGACAAGCTCGGGAAGTCACTTTGATTTCCGGAAGAGCCTGTTGGAGGCGCCTCCGCGATTAAATTTGCGGAAACCAAATTGCTGTCTGCCTCTGTCACAAAAGGAAGACCTGTCCTGGGCCCTCTCCCCCTGCTGCCCTGCTGATCTATTGGGGGGGGGTAGAAGGAGTGGAGGTGGATGGTTCAGAGGGCCAAAAAGTCTGCCTCCTCAAATATGAGGTGGACTTGCAGTCCTGCTTTTTTGAGGTCGAAGGAAGGACCTTCCTCTTGTCTTTAGACTCAATGAGGAAGGGGTCCAAGACCTCCCCGAATAATTTAGACCCCTTAAAGGGGGCAGAAGCCAATTTCCATTTGTGCTTCTGGTCCGCTTGCCAATGTCGGAGCCAGAGCAAACGGTGAGATGTGACATTCGCAGCTAGAGCCATAGAGGCAAATTTGGTGGCGTTGAGAGCGGCGTCCGCCACATATTGCAAGGCCGCAATAAGTTTGGTCATGTCCTGATAGAGCCGTGCATCCCCCATGGGAATCTTGTTCAAGATATCACGCGACCAAATGACTGCGGCCCTACTAAAGAAGGAGGCGGAGGAGAACGCCCTAATGGCCCAGGCCGCCGCCAGGTATGTCTTGTGGCAACCTTTTCGGCCTTCTTATCCTCTGCCTTGAGACCCTCTGACAGGTCCGCAGGCAAGGAGGCACTAGACGTAAGGGCCGTAATAGGCGGATCTACGACCGAACGGGCTAGGAGATCCTCCAGGACAGGTATAAAGTTTCTTTTCCACTCCGCTGGGAGAGGACAATGTGGCAGGTTGGACCCACTGACGTTGGATGAGGTCCAGGAATAAGCCTGGAACCGGGACCAACTCCTGTTGAGGCGTAGGGGGCATCAAACATGGCTGCATTCAGGTTGATTGGAGCTGAATCAGCCGGGGGTGGGGCGGGTTTGGGCTTAATGCCCACCATGGTGGTGGCCTTCACTTTACGGAGAACTGATTTGAACAAACTAGGTTTGAAAAGGCCCGAGAAGGAAGGGGCATCCGGGGTAAGATCCTCATCCTCGGACAGACCCTGTTCCACCAGGTTCGGAGTCTCCAAGGCCGAGGCCTCGCTAACTACAGAGGACTCCAAGGATGGGTGACAAACCCGCTTGGCCGGGGGAGGCCCACCCTGATCAGAGGGGGAGGTGACAGGATCTACAGGCTTGTCACGTGCACGCATGGCATCAGCGATGCCCTTTGCGATGGCGCGCTCCACCACTGCCTGCATGCGGGTGGAGAGCTCGGGTTCTTGATCCGAGACTGGGTCCAGGTCAGCGGGCTCCTCCATCTGGGATGGCGGATCCTCCAGTGACTCTCCCCAGCGGGGAGCCTCCGGGGCAGGGTTCTGATCGGGGAACCAAGAAGGGGCCGGGGAAGGGGGTTCAGTGAACGACCGGTCCAGGGACAAGTCTTGAGAATCGACTTCCTCTGCCATCAGCACTGTAAGATCCCTCCTAGGGAGGGGAAGAACAAAGGAATCCCCGGGGAACTTCCTTAGCTGCCAGGTGATGGGCTTTCTCAAATTGTTTGTCGAGCACTCGTTGGCACCTAGCGGCATCCCTGGCCTCAGCAGCAGAAGGGGCCCTGATAGGAGGGGTCTGAATGGGAACCCTGTCTCCACTAGCCCCTCAGCCCTTGGAAGGGGGAGAAACCTTGTCCAGGCCCTGGGAGGGTCATGGTCTACTGGTCACAGAGCCCGATAAGCCTGATTTCTCCATGTCAATGACCGCACAGGATATTGGCAAGCGCAGGCCGATAACAGGAGTAGCTGCAGTTGGTAAGGCTACACTGAAGAGAACAAAAAACTTGTTAAATAGATCATATACAGGTAAACATGTCACAATTCATGGTAAAGTGGCATTGCTAGTGCCTAAATCGGAGGATGTGGCCTGTAGCGGTTGGCTTGCAGGCTAATCAGGGAGGAAGGAAGGCCCAAGCCTAAAAATAGGCAAGGATTGAGAGGGCCTCCCCTGAGCCGGTGCGGTGGCCTTGAGCGGACCAGAGCCCCAGCGCCGCTGTGGGAAAAAGGTGGAAGGGTGACAGGTTGCCAGTGGGCACCTCTCTGGCTGGCCCCCTGACACCCAGTGGTCCCCGATGGAGCGTGGCTGCGCGGCCTGCAGCTAGGCCCGAACGGTGTGAATACACACCTAAAATGGCTGCCACGTAGTTGAGGGGAACTAGGAGGCCATGCGGCGATCGCCTTAGCCGGTAGACGATTGCGCGCTCCTCCGCGGCAGATCTAAGGAGCAAGGGCCAGGAGCGAAAAAACTACGCAAGAAAATAAAAACAGGGACGAGGGAAACACTGGCTTGCTAGAGCCCTCTGCCGCTGCACCGCGTCATTTTAAATCGCGGGGCAAGCCTCCAAGACCGGCCTGAACAGATCGGCGTAGGAGGCCCTCCCCCCAGCAGCACGCTTACCTCCTGGCCTCCTGGAGGCTCATTGTAAGTGATTTAGAATAGTTTAGAAGAGAGAAAGGAAACATTGCTTAGGGGAAATTGCTCAGAAGGAGACGTCAGGAAGAAAAGGAGAGTCCAAGCCAAAAGGAATTATTTCAGCTGGAGCTCCCACAAAAGCTTCCGAACAGGCCAAACTGAGGAAAATTTATGGGGATAGGTCACGCCAGGAGGCGTGGCCAAGGAGAAGTTTTCCTCAGTTTCCAGGGCAACCAGACTGAAATAACCCACTGCTTCGACTCTCCAAGCAGTGTACAGGAGAAAATCAATAAAAAAAGAATCTGAAGCAAGGTGAACACAGTAACATAAACCACTCAAATAGTATAACTTTTATTATTACCTTTTATTGTATGTGCATACAAACAACACATATATAGCATATTTTAATTATACCTTATGCTGATGCATATCAAGAAATTATTTGCAAAACTGAGTAATTCTAAAGAATTCAAAATTATTTCATTTTAATTATTCACTCAAGTTTTACTCTGCATATGATATTCTATTTCTCCTCCTAGTTTTAGTAACAGATTTTAAGCTATAGCTTTAATGGCATATTTTCTTGGGAGCCAAGTAGGTGGATGAGAAGATTCTACATTTAATAAATAACACGGGAAGGTAAATGTTGAGAATATCTACTTCTTTACAGAAGAAAAAATCAAAGGCTGATCCAGACAAAATCAGTTATGGTTTTATCCCAATTTAGTCATGGAACTAAAGTTTGATTGTCTTATTCAAGATACAACACATATACTTTGCTAGGAGGAAATAAAATAAAAATCATCACTAGGATATAAACAATTACAGTAGCACAGCTGCAACCTTGAGCTGGTTGACAGGTTTCATCTGTGAAAGATTTCTAACACTTGATCATTTTTGTCATCTAATCTGGAGAAAGAATCAGGAATGTAAGAAAAATGATATTACAGCCCAGCAGTTAGCAAAGTATAGCAAAAAATCACCCCATTTCTATGCTGAGGATTCAGTTGTTCTTTTATTTTAAGGTACTCCAAATTAGAAGACATTTCTAAATCTAAGAAAGAATTGCAACATTTTTTTGTTCTGTTATTGTATCTATCTTAAACTCTGCTGGATATTCTTCAGTACCAGAGAGGCAATCGTAGAATTTAGATCAGTGAATCAAACCTCATCAGGAAACAGTAAAAGCCAAACTAGAAAAGAAGCAAGATCTTGCAAGATTGAATCTGGGTCAGTCACTAGGACCAGAGATTTACTTTTACCAGCTTTCAGACTCATGCTGGATCCCATCTTCAGGGAACTGCAAGATCTGTTCTTGTATACTAAAGCACTTGGAGAGTGGTAAGGTATTATAGATATAATTTTTGTTTACTGAAGTTAAACTTTGGCAGGCAATCCAACAGCTACAGGTCAAAACAAGGATTTACATAAACTATAGAAATGAAAGCAACCTAACCTTACAACACGAAAGAGACAAGTAAAGACTTTGGTATCTGAAAGTGGGTCATGTAGTTCTGAAAAGGTAATTGTCTCACTTTGAAACATAAAACATGTTTTTGGTTACATTCTTCTAGGAGTATGGCTTCTTGCAGTATTGTTCAGCAGACACTACGATATTTGAGAGTAGATTTTCTATTAATAAAATTTACTGTCCTTGACTTATGACTATAACTGAGCCTGGAATTACGATTGTAAGTCATGCCAGTTGTTAAGCAGGTCACATGTGATGGTGACCAATTTTTTTTTGCAAAGTCATTAAGTGAACCACTGTGGTGGTTAAGTAAGTACAGAAGTCATTAAGTGAATCCATTGTCCATAATGATTGATTTTCTACAAAAATGTCATGAATTGTTTAACCATGGGACGCTGTAACTGCACCTGGTTGCCAAACACCCAAAATACGATCAAGTGACCAAGAGGGTGATGGCAGTCATCAGAACTTCCATTCCAGGTTGTAAGTAGCCTTAGGGAAAGCCATTATTACTTCAGAAAATGGCCAGTCATAAGTCAAGGACTATCTGTAATGGAGAGCGGATAGTGACTGGTTGTAGAAAGCTTCATATCTAAACCTAATGCTTATGTTCTTGCCAATTTAAGACTGTAACAAAAGACCCTGAGAAATAAATGTTTCTAATGCTCAACTGGGCAACATTTTAACTCCATATTGAAAATTCTCAGTCAAAATTTATTCCTCTAATGGTCATCAACACTTGTTTATCAGTTCCAAAATGTTTCTATGTAACTTAATGGTGTTTTTTTTTTAAATCACAGTTTTATCAATATGATTTTAAGTGCAGAATCATGTGAACATGGTAAAAAATATAAGCTGGTCACATCTGGTTAATAGGCTGAACTAGGCTGTTGAAACATCTGAAAAGAATGCAACTCCTAATTGCATCTAGCTGTACTGGCATTCTGACCAAAATAAAGACCAACCAAGCCCTACAATCTGGATGTAATTATTCAATTAATACACTCCAAGTTTGCATTGGCTTTTTTTGTCCTTTTGTATTCACTAAATACACATTTGGTTGTCTGTTTTCTAGATTTTCTAGATGCTTCTGACATGCTTTGCTGCCAAGTCAGGTTACTGATATCTTAAATAGCAGAAGCATTACATTTAGGAAGAAATACGTACACAATGCAGGGAATTCATGGTTCAAAAGACGGTACATAAAGACTAATGCACCAAATTGAAAATGAATCGAAGTGTGTGAGGCAATCACTAAAAGAATTATAAGAAGCTCTGCATTAAACACATAAAGATCTGATTCCCCTCTACTCTGCACTGGTGAGAGTACACTTGAAGTATAAGGTGCAATTCTGCACATCAGATTTCTAGAAGGATAGTGACAAGATAGAACAGATCCAGAAGAGGGCAACAAAAATGCTAAAAAGACTGGAGATCAGGCTGAAGGAACCTGAGATGTTCAGTTCAGAAAAAAGAAGACTGAGGGAAGACATGATATCAGTGTTCAGATGCATAGAAGGCTGCTATAGGAAAGATGGACAGAAAGTATTATCCATTGCCATAGAAACAAGGATGAGAATATTGGATACGTGCTGCAACTACACAGATTTCACTTAAATATAAAACAAAAATTCCTGACAATAGCATTTGTATCGTAGTGGAACAATTTACCTTCAAAGATTAAAAGTTTTTCATCTCTGCAGGTTTTTAAGAAGAGACTGAAAAGATATTGCTCAAAGGTGGTTTAAGCTGGTTTTCTGTACCATTACACTGGATTGTACTGGATGATATTTGTGATCTCTTCCAACTCCAGAATTCTATTATTTCAATAGTTACCTATGAAAATACCCAAGACAGAATGTGAAAGGGACTGTAGGATTAGTTGGTGACACATTTCCATAGAGGAAATGATAAATAATAAGAAGGTAGGTTAGATAACGGAGATGTAGTAAAGAAATAGGAAAGGAGAGAGGATCAGAGGAGCTATAAATTATCCATCCTATTATCTCTATTTAAATAAAGGAGAAAGGATTTATGATTTAGACACCCACTAGGAGCTTATGAATTTGGAGAAGGGAGAGAGGCGGCTCAAGGAATAAAATATAGGAGGGTCAACAGTGCAATTCAATACATCAAGAAAAAGAAGAGCTGGTATGTCCAGTACATTATGGGATGGACATTGCAAAGCAGATCTTATTAAAAAAGAGATAAAGGAATAAATAAGTATATCTCAAATCTTGCTTGGTTAGAAAAGTATTACTTTTTCTCCTTCAATCTTGTTGAATTTTTATGCAGTGTTTCCTGTAATGTTTTTCTATTTCCAAGAGATCTGCACAACAGCTAATAGCAGCACTGAGGGGATGTCATTAGATGAAGCTGTGCAAAGACAGGGGCACATACAAAGTCCAACATTGTGATTCCCGAATAATAAGCAAAATGAAAAGTTGTGTAGCTTACAATGCAATGTGTCTGGATGAACAATTTATTAGGCTCAATCACCCCTCCCTCACCCCACATATATATTTGGAGTGCACAAAGCTAAGGAAGATTGTGTTAGATGTCTTTTTTCAGTTCGGATAACAAGAAAATATGAAGTTGTCACTGAGCCATAAAAATAATAGGTTGTATTGAAAGACTTTACAGTTTTTGTGACCTTTTTTCACCGTTTTTTGCTTCTCCCAACTAATTAGGACAAGGAGATAGTCCAGCTACTATTTTCTTGCCCTAATTATAAATTATATTTATCATTCAGTTTAAACTATATAGGGAATGTTGCCATAACCATTCAGTCTCTTAGGCCAGCCAAAACCTCAAAGCAAACACCAAAAGGCTTACATTAGGCAAAATGAGGTGTGCATTTAGAACATTTTACTCAGTAAGCTCAGTTTCTGATAATCTTTCTTAGAAGTTACAAGCTATTATGCAATCATCTTTGTCAAAGATGTACATTTTCATTTTGCTATCATAACATACAATCCGCTGTTAAGTAATACAACAGAGAATATAACCAGCTTATAAAATGTTAATGTGTACAAGGAAGAAAATGCCCATTATTTATCTTCCAGACTCTATTCAGACATTCATGAAATTGAAAGTTAATGTACCAGAGACTTTCATTATCTGACCCATTCCATCCTAGCATTAAAGTACCATATCACTGGACAGCGAGAGGACCAATATGTCACCAACACAAGACGTAAAAGGTCAACAAAACCAGCAACAATAAAGCATTACCTCTGTGTTAAATTTTATAATGCTCAATGAAAATGTACTAGCTGAAAATATTACATTACATTTTTAAGATGAGAGAATTATATGTTTACAACAGAATAATATTTGTTTTTAGTAAATACTAGGAATTTATCCTTAACTGTCACATAGGTAGTCTTCATACAAAGTTACTATGGTTTTGAAAAAAGTGACTTATGACTCATCCTAATACTTGCAACAAATTGCAGCATGGTCACATGGTTGAAATTTGGGTACTTGCTAATCAATGTGTATTTACAATAGTTGCAGCTTCCCAGGGTCATGTGATTGCCATTTGCAACCTTCCCAGCTAGCTTGCAAGAGACAAAGGGAAGCCAATTTTACTTAACAAACATGGCAAAAAGGTCATAAATTCAGGAACAATCATGTGATGACTCACTTAACAACAACATAATTCAGTGATGGAAGTTCTGGTCCCAAATGTGGTGGTAAGTCAAGGACTACCAGTATTCAAAATGTTTCCAGAAAGATAAATAAATACACTCACACTGTATTCCTCAATGAAGGAATAAAGATAGCATTTTGTTTAAATTCTATCTGGTTTTTGATATATTTGATAAGAGTTTGAGAATAATTAGATTATTGTTTCGTTTTCAATATGCTGAATGGCCCAGCCTAAAAAATACTGTGTGCACACACAAAAAAAGGTGCAGAAGGGAAAATCGCTGTGGCTGTGTTTGATCGCCACCCGAGGATGTGTTCATGAACAGAGTGAAACATTTAATTGATTTTTTTGGTTGGCACCCAATTTAGATGTGGTCAGAAGTGTTTGTCACCTGAGGTCCCACTGTATAATTATAGAGTTGGAGGGGGCCATGAAGTTATACAGTCTTCTCTTTTATTCCTTTTGTTATTTGTTAAGGTATAGTTTAGCCTTGGTTTCTCTTAGAAATAAAGTTAGCATATCTTATATAAAAATGTATATTTTGAATTATTATATTCATCCTTTGTTAAGTGTTAATAGATTATTATATGGTTATGAAGTAATTATCATTGCATTCTTGACTGTGTCACTAGGTGAAGAATTAGGTACTAAAATATCCTTACTAACAACATTGGATAAGTCCCACATCTAACCTTTTATAACACTGGAACACTTTCTGAAGAGGAAGGCACGTGAAATCTACTTCACTGACTGTAAACATCTTCAATTATTACTATTAAAATAAGTGATCCCAAAAGTAGACAAAAAACAAGCATCCTTAAGGCCAACTTTTCTATTGGGATGGTCCCTGAACAAAGAGAGAGTCCAGTTGTTATTTTTGTTGAAAAATATCATTCGCTGTGACTCATGGCTTGGTAGAAATTGTATCTCAAAAGAAAAAAAACCTGGAAACTTTCAGATTCGGGTTAATGACAGGGTTCCAAGTAACACCCCCAGTGAAAGAAGACTGCTGAGTTTCCTCAACGTTCCATTTTATTAGAGATGTTATATTGGCACATCTCGGAAAACCCGAATCTGAAAGTTTCCAGGTTTTCCCCACCCAAAAGAAAGCACCCACATGTCCATTGCATGATCAAATCAGGCACCATCCAAAACTGGAGATGCCTCCCAGTCACCTCATCACAGCAAGACTCTCTGAGAAAAGAATGTTATTTTGACTACATATCACCCATACTCTATATAATCCTCCCCCACATTTTCCCACAGGAAAAAACGTGGCAGGCCTGAAGATCCAGTGTAAAATATGATTTCCAGGTCAGGCAGAAACATTTGTAAGACACGTAAAAACAATGAAAATAAGGAATATTTCATTTGAATTAATTCAAATTTCCACAATGTTTGGAAAATTAACTTTTCTCAAAGTCCCAGTATGGGAAATATGAATCATGGTTAAAATGCCCAGAACTGTGCAGATTTAAGAACACAGCCTTTTTCATCCTGATAGGGGAAACCTCTGACCTCCCATATCTTGTTTCCTGCAATTCCCTTCAGCCATTATAGCCAGCACCAACCAGTAATCTGGTATGATGGAAAGATCATCTAACATTTCTTTGAAGAGTTTCAGAATCTATACTACCCAAGGGCCTGATGTTCGAGTGATACTGCATACCATTGTGTCGTAGAAGAGGAAAGGATTAGCACAAAGGCAACCACAATCCCCATAAACAGACCAGATACTAGGCTACCACACAACAAACACAGTCTTGTCATGTCACTGTTACAAATGATGTTTTCCTCAACCTCCTACTAGCAGAGATGTGGAGTGGAAATTTTTTCAGCATCAGCATTTTTTCTGGAAATACTCCACTTTCAGAAGTTTCAAAGTTATATATTTATTTTTAAGGCTACTGCTCTAAAATGGAGAAGAATAAAGTGATTAGTTTATGTATTATTTCATTGGTTATTATGCAATATCGTTTCCCACATTCCAAAATCAAACTCTCAGTTTCTTTCAATGGAATGTTCTAGCAGTTTATTTTATCCCCCCCCACATTAAAGTAAGAAGCCAAATTCTCATGCAGATTTATGTATATTAAGTTAACTATGTTAATTGAAACCATATTCATTTGCATAGTGAAATTTTACAGACATTTTCTAATTCATCGTTTTCCAGAATGTATTTTTTCACATCTCTACCTACTGGTGCAAACAGCAAACCAGCTAATGGGAGAAATAATCAAAACACACTGTGAGAGATCTATTAACTAAACCAATTAAATTTGCACCTTCATTTTCTCTTTATATTGTTCCACCCTGCTCCGGAGAGCTAATTTGCATGTTCCTCAATTAATGTCTATTAAAGGATCTACACTAACAAGCTGTGACATTGTTTAAAACTACTGTGAAAGTAAGTTTTAAAAAGATATTATCTGCTCTACTGAATATGATAGAACAACTCTGACAATCTACTTGACCAATCCCTGATGTTTTCCCTATTTTCTTTTACATAAAAAAATATAAGTGATCTTAAGAAAAGCCAGGAGATTTCTTGTTAGGTGGCCTTACAAAAGTGATAAATAAATACAGAAAAAAATTCACATTAATAATAAAAAATGAAATGCAAAAATGTAGTACATAAATCAAGTTCAGTTAAATTGCTGGAAGGCAAACATTAAGACTTGGAAAAACCTCTATTGGAAGTTACAAATGGTTTAAAGATTTTAAACAAAATAGTTATTTCTCTCCTTAGCTGATGTACATTTCATACTGTTACTATTTTCACAAACAAAAATCCTGAACTAGTTTTTACCACATAGTGATCATAGTTGAACAACAATTGGCATCAACATACAGTCTAGTAATTTTAAAGTATGCTACAAAACAGAAATTTCATTAAATAGAAGAAAATATTTGTAACTCAGGGTTGAATTGTGGAATCCTTGGTGTTTTTTGAGCCTGGTTATTTTCTTGCAGAACTTTGATTACCCAACTAGATAGCGTCATAAGTGAGTGCACTAATGATGCTACCTAGTTTGGCAATGAAACATCTGCAAGAAAACAACCAAGCTCAGAGAGAAACAAGTACTCCACATATCTTAATTATCTTAGCTACTTAGTAGCACAGGCAAAATACTCATTAAAATGCCAATAAAGAGTCATTTAATCCTGGCGTTGTTTAAAATGGGGACACAGTGGGTCAGTGGCTAAGACGCTGAGCTTGTCGATCAGAAAGGTTGGCAGTTCAGTGGTTCGAATCCCTAGCACCGTGTAACGGAGTGAGCTCCTGTTACTTGTCCCAGCTTCTGCCAATCTAGCAGTTCGAAAGCATGTAAAAAAAATGCAAGTAGAAAAATAGGGACCACCTTGGTGGGAAGGTAACAGCTTTCCATGTGCCTTCGGCGTTTAGACATGCTGGCCACATGACCATGGAAAATATGCTGCTTTTCACAGACTATAAGTATACAATTAAAAGGTTAAAGACATTTCAAATTCCAATTAAAATTAAATTTCAATTAAATATACAATAGTATGTTTTGAATAAAGAAATAAAAAAGAAACAATCCAACTAATTCTTTATATAACTTTTTTTTAAAAAAAAATTCCCAATGACTGCAATCTTAAGTAACTCTTCCTGCCAAGTTTTCGTTTAGCAATCTTGGCACAGCAAAGACTTGGATCATCTGTAAATTGTTTTCATTTAGTTTGCTCTTCAGATTAAAAAATACATTTCTTGCCTGCAGAGAGAAGAAATAACTAGAAAATTGTACAAGAAAGAAGGGATAATAAGACCAGTGTCAGCACCAAAATACCTTGGCAGCTGCTAGAGATCCAGCTGTTCTTTGTGCCAAAGTTCATTTCAAACATCGATCCTGTCCTCTGTTAATTTTTATGTGTGTATGTGTGTTCTGAACAGTACCAGTTATCAGAACTTTGCTGTACCGCTAGGCCAAATATTACTGAAAGAGGTTACAATGGCATCAGGCATATCTACCAGTTTGATCCAAAATTCCTCCAATCTGAAGCCAGCCACAGCAATTAATTCTTTGAATAAAAGAAGAGTTTAGATTTGAAAACTGCTTCAAGTTTGTTGAAATCATGTTCTAGAATGCATCAGGGGAAGCCTTTCTTGGCATGATTGGAAAGCGGTTATTTTTTTCATGTAAAAAAAATGGCTTTGAAAATGTATATATGGTCCGGTCTTGTAAAGATTCAGGGAGAAAACTGTGAAAATATGTCAAATTCATCCCCTTCCTTAGGAACATCCAATAGTAGAGGGTGTTCACATAGCTACACAATCAAGAATTTTCTCACTGATAGGATGTGATTTTTGAGAGTTAGACTGAAGTGGCAAGAAGCTCTTTTTTTTTCTGAAATGTATTTTCACAATCTTCATGAACTAGGTTGACTTTTGTACGACACCCCTAAATCCAGGAAATATCTCCGTTTTCTTGAGCCCACTCTGGCTCATTAAAAATTATTCATGTTTGCTGCATAGGCATAAGTAGGACTGCATTCCAACTTTCATTCTGATTACTGGATCCTAGATATAATGGTCATAAGAGTCTATTATTTGTTAGAATAAGAGACGACAAGGATTGTTTGCAATTACTTAAAGGTGCTTCACCAAGAAGTGCCTCACTTGAATGCTAAATATGCCAAAATGTTGCCATCTAGCAGGAACCAAGAAATATGCCTTCTCGGTGGTAGTCCCCAAACCATAGAACAGTTTCTCTCCTGAGATCAAGCGACCTTCATCCTTTTAGCCTTCTGGAAGGTATTAAAACTGATTTATTCCTAGGTAACAGCAATAGCACTTAGACTTATATTCACAGCCTCACAGTGGTTTACATCCCTCTCTAAGCAGTTTACAGAGTGATCATATTGCCCCAAACAATTTATGTCTTCATTTTATTGACCTCAGAAGGATGGGAGGCTGTCAACCTTGACCTGGTGAGAATCGAACTGCCTGCAATCAGCAGAATCAACCTGCAATACTGTGTTCTAAACACTGCACCACCACAGAGCAGTGGTTAGAATGTAATATTGCAGGCTAATGGAACTTAATGGTTATAGTTTTATGAATTGAGAAGTGTTGGTTTAGAGCATTAGGAGTGTTAATGAGCTACTATGTTTTTTTATACTGTTACTGTGACATGCAAAATTATGGTTCATAAATAAGAACCCAGGGGTCTAACAAATAAATAAACACGTACATAGACATCTTCAATGCTTTTGGTTTTTGTAATTTTTGCCCACAACATTTGAGAAACTAAGCTATGCTTCAGCAATAATAAATATGTAAATTTAAACATGTTAATGTGCTTTGGGTCTTATTCTTGGAACTGACTCACATTACATACATTAGAAATTACGGTGCTGCATATATCTATCTATCTATCTATCTATCTATCTATCTATCTATCTATCTATCTATCTATCTATCTATCTATATATATATATATATATATATCAGAACCTCAAGATATACTCTTGAATTCCTAAAACCCTTAAAATATGATGCTGACTTTTCAGAGCCTTTTATATCATGTGACAGTCAGCTCAAGAGAAATCACTTCAGTAAAAGCTAATTCCAGCTCAGTATGTAAGCCATGTACATAAATTTCATAAATAAGAAACAAAGTTTTGATAATCATGTACAGATTGGTCATGTTTATGCATGTTCTCAAGGATTTGAGCATACTTCACAGTATTACTTTGCATCATGCGTATCAAAATTATTTTTAAAAATCTCCTGGTTTCAGAAGATGTGTGCCTGATAGCATTAGGGACTTTTGTTTGAATTGTACAAGCCCAGAGCTACCTTCTACTTGCATAATTATCTGGATGTTGATCCATGCTATGTTGCATAAAATATAGGAGAAATATATATTGCATAAAAATTGCAAGTAATTGTAAGAATTACTATCTAGACATTTAAATCATAGAATGTAATTTCACTAACTCCACTGATATTAATAGTAGTTGAAAAAAAGTCAAGCAATGCAGCTATCCTTAATTATAATATAGGCCAAATATAGGAGAAGATCACTTTTCAATTGTGCATGCAGTAAGGAAAAATAATTTTTAAGGCGTATCACTAGACTGCTAATGAAGTATGGATTTTTCCACCTTCTAATGTAACCTACTAGATGCTAGTTAAAATACAAAATTGAACATCATTTAATAAGCATTATGAAAGAGTAGAAGATTCAGCCATTATCTAGAAAAAGCGCTATGAAGCAACATACAATTACCACCTTGGAGAATAACTTTAAAATATTCTTGGCACCTAAACATTTATACTATTTGCAAAGTGCCAGCCTTTCCCAATTGTGAATAATCCCTTGAAATCTGCTAACTCTATGAGGCGCTTTTCCACTGCAATGCCTGTGCTAACTTGTTATTCAGATAAATAATCTTGGGGGATATCAGACCAGCTCCAATGCAATGTCAGTAAAAATTCACCTTTTTGTATAAATGAAGAAATGTCTCTGGCTGAGCTCCCAGATGACTAAACGGTGAAGGTTGGGAAGCATTTTGATGCTGTTAAGAACAGAACCAAATGAAATATAAAACGCAACTGGCAAAGTCAACCTATTAACTTTGCCTAAAATATATATTTATATTCAACAAAGACAGCAAAATTCAAGGTGGCAATTATTACTTTCCATTTGTGATTGAAATCTTTTCTTTTTTTAACCATGTATCTTAACCAAGCCAATAACATACATACAGTACGTACGTACGTACGTACGTACGTACGTACATACATACATACATACATACACACACACACTTCATCAATTTTACATCTATGTTTAAAAACAAAACAAAGAGTTAAATAGAGTGGAACTAATTTTACAAATAATACTAAATAATGGGCCTGAAGACAGAATATTCAATTTCATATGAGATCAATGTCTTATGAAATGCATATTGGAGTCTGCCCTAAGGGAACTTTTTTCTCTCCAGAACCCTAAACCTTGTCACTAACTGGAGTGCTGATTTACCATAAGCTTATCAAGTACTTACGAACAGAGAATGCAGTAGCACAAAGAAACAACAACCATCAACATCCCTATTAGCAACTAAAAGCCATACACAACCAAGCACCACATACATAGGACAGTCTAGTGCACACATTCTGGAGAGATAGATGTTCCACGAGGATGGGCTCCAGCATGAATCAGAAAGTTTGAAAGACTAAACCTCTGGCCCCAGTGACCAACTCAGAATGGATTCTGCAATTAATTGCCACCATATTAATAGCATTAAAGCTGTATGTACAGAATCAGACCAAGAATTCAATATTCCCAACATTAGATTACCAAGTGATGCAAATGCAAGACATGTAGGCAAAAGTCTGACCACAGAGGCATTGTTATATAAAGATTTTAGAAAGTGGATACTAATCATCTTGTTTCAGTGAATTCATAAATTAATAAATATATCCATATTTATCACCTGAAGCAACAACATTTTCTGCACTGAAAGTAAAGGTTGTTTTGGACTCTATGTTCATATTTGTTTCAAAGCCAAGGAAGTCAGTATTATCTTTCCATCTCATCTATGTGCCAAGGCACACGGAATGCTGCTACCTTCTCACCAAAGTGATACCTATTTATCTACTCATATTTGCCTGCTTTAAAACTGCTACTTGAGCAGGAGCTGGGGCAATTAATGGGAGCTCACCCTGTTGCACAGCACTTGAGCCTCGACCTGGGTTGTCAGTTTTTCAGCTGACAAAGTCAGTGTTTTTAACCATGCAGCTATTGGGCCCCCTTATACTGATTGTTATTGCAATATTTTAATCAATATTTTAATTTTTAAAGAAATGTCAACTTTCCAGAACAACACTACTTAAGTACTTAAGTGTAAATCCCATGATCCTGTGTCAGTATGATAAAAGCCTTTAGGATGAGGTTATTGAAATTCAACATTGGTATAAGCTAGTTGAAATAGTATGACTTCAAACCAATCCAATATTTTAATTTATTTGTTTGCTTCTTTGTTTATTTATTCAATTTCTATAGCAGTGATGGTGAATCTTTTACGCACCGAGTGACCAAAGTGTGTGTGCATGGCCAAACTGCAAGGCATGGGCGCATGCACATGCACCCCATGCATATGTGTGCACTCCATGCATGCACCTGTGCCCCACCCAAACTGCAAGGTGACACATTTGCATGTGCCCCCTGTGCATGCATAGCAGAGACCCAAAGACCAGCTAGCCAGTGGGAGGCATGCGTGCATGTACAGCAGAGACCCAAAACACAGGGGCGACAGTGCATGTGCCCACAGAGAGGGCTCTGTGTGCCACCTCAGGCATGTGTGCCATAGGTTCACCACCACTGCTCTATAGCTACCCATCTTAGTCAAGTGGCTCTGGATGAATTACAATTCTAAACAATTAAAAAAAACAATACAATTATTAAAACTTCTACAAAATAAGTATGCATAAAAAGCAGCCATGATGATTAACCAACTAATAGCAAAGCCAAGTAACGGGCTCTTTGCAAATCCTGAGTCCCAAATTCAAGTACATAGTCAGATTTTTAAAGCTTTGTGAAAAGCTGTCAAGGTCATTCTAGTTGGGTCATTCTAATCTTTGAGGGGAGAATATTCTAGAAGGCAACAGCAGAAAAAGCTCTTCTTCTAGTTCCTTTTAGTTGACACTTTTTAGCTAATGGGATATGCAGCAGTCTGTTGGATCTGATCAGATGGGCAGAAACTCTCAGAAAAATAAAGACAAAATATATATTGGGGCTTTACATCATTTTAGATTTTGGGTGGGGGGGGAGGTGCATGGAGAGCAAAATGGGCCCCCTCATTCACTTTTCTGTAATCCCTTACAACAGTTGGATTCCCCCCCTCCCGCCGCCATCTGGGATTGCTTGCTGCAACAGCAGATGGACAATGATGGATATTTACACGGAAATGTGGAAGTGCTGGCTTAGAAGACTATAAGGTGCTTCCAACTTAAAGCCATAACAGGGAAGGGTTAATTATTATTGTTGTTTAATGAGGTTGCACAGAATGATTCTGAAAATACAAAATCCTCCCGATGCAAATAATTTGTTTGTATAAGGAAAGAAATCAATATCCGTTTTAAATCTCAATTAATTCATCTAACTTCAATGCATCTGCTTGCTGTTAACGCTTCTAGCTTGTTTAACTTTTCTGCTTGTTTAACTTTTCTTTCTTTCCTTGGTAGAGAAAATGATCTGATTAAAGCCCCTTTCTAAGCCACAGAGAGCTCTTTTGTACGTTTGCAAAGCTGAAAATGACTGACAAGACATTAATAACAAAACACAGCGCAGCCAATCTTAGGCTGCTAGCAACAACAATGGATGGTGCAAATCAAGCAGTCAGGGCTCAGAAATAATAACGTGCCCATATACTTGGCTGCAGCAGCACAACCCTTTCTGATCGATGGGTATAAATATAAAGGCTGATAGTACTGTAATAAAACAATGATGATCATCGAAAAGTATTTATTGGAGATTGGAAATGCTACTGTTTTTGGAGGCAAAGCTATAAATAGGAGATGACATCAATGGATGACTTCGAGGGTGAAAAGTATGGCCTATTTCAGCTGCAGAGTCACCATTTCATTTGTTTATGAGGAAAAGCTGAGATCACAGCTGAATTGAACAAAATCTTCAGAGGCTTAAAAGATAAAGTTAACAGCTGACCCACTATCCCTTTTCCTGTAATTCTTCTAAAGCACTGACTGTCTAAACATACTACTGACATTTTAAAAAAATTATGAACTCTTCACCTCTAATTTAAATGGATTTAATCATTTTCTTCTTCAAAAATCTTTAGGATAAAATATTCATTCTATTTTTTAAAAAAAATAGATGTTCATCCAAATAAGTACCCTAAACCAGAATTTTAGAGTAACAGATAAGCAAATGAGACTGGTTGGATGGTCCATGAATAGCAATAGCAATAGCATCTAGACTTATATAACACTTCACAGTGCTAAACAGCCCTCTCTAAGAGGTTTACAGAGTCATCATATTGCCCCCAATAAGTTGCGTCCTCATTTTATCCAACTTAGAAGGGTGGGAAGCTGAGTCAACCTTGAGCCTGGTGCAGTAGTGGGTTCCTACCGGTTGTAGTAGTTTGGTAGCCTGGGTCGCTGGAACCGGCAGTGACCCAGGGCTGCCACGCCCCCAAACCGGTTCTCCGGGTGGTGGTGTAGGTGCCATCATCTTGTTTTTTGCTTCTGGGCATGTGCTGAACTATTTTTAGTGTATTGTGAAAGCAAGTGCAGCATGCATCAAGCGCATGCGCGTACAAAGCGCACCCACGAGCGAACTGGCAGTAGTGACTGCTGGAACCCACCCTGGCCTGGTGAGATTCGAACTGCCAAGCTCCCTCCATTTGTTTTGAAAAGCACCCCAGATTCTACAGCAATTTTGAGGAAACATTAATAAAAACCTGTTTCTTTAGCATCTAATGTCAGAGATCCCATTTCTAGCATGCTCTAGATCACATGACTTTGGCACAGTCATCTGGTTCAACCCATTTGGAGATGCCTTCTCGGTGGCTGCCCCTGCATTGCATCCCCCCTGAGATTTGGTTGGCTCCAACCTGTCTGACTTTTTAAAGCTAGTAAAGGCTCCTTTTACCAGCCGGTCAGGGAGTGATAGGATCCTATTGGCTGATTCCCACCCCCTGCCCCATGTACTTAGAGCCCCGTGTATCCAGCTTCTATTTTGCCCCCTATGTTTTTATCAGCATTCAATTGCCGTGCATAGATGATGTGTGCCTCCCTGAATGGTGTGCTGAATGACAGCTATAGAAATTGAATAAATAATTTAAATTTTCAAAGGAGATAGTTATTGTAACTTTCAAGTGACTACATATATTTAATATGCAGTGATACTGGAGGCACTGTTTCGTCTTTTTTGATTCTTTAATATTCCCTTCCTTTTATATTTATCTATGCCAGTGAGTCACAATCCAGACCCTCATGCATCTTTCATAGTTCCCTCACTTCTTTTACTGTTTTTTGTCCCAGTTTCTGTTTTCTAATATTCAACCAGAGCTGGAGGTGGTTATTACTGATTCAGGAAAGTGTTATCAGTGACTGAAAACTGATTCGCTGAAGTGTACAGATAAGAATGTAAGTAGTAACATGAGTATAAGAGTGAGAAAGTCATGAGTAATTAGTATCCTGTGTACATCCGATTTTGCCTTAAGTTGGGCAAAACGACTGATATGCTGGCTACTAATGAGCTCTTCATTTATATGCAATACATAAACAAGGGAAAACAGCTGAATGAGGAGAATTAATATGGAAGTAAAATTCTAATTTGGCTAATGACCATTTTGTGATGTGTGTGGAAAGAGGCATGGTGGGATAAATAGTGATGGAGCATCTACTATGAGTGGTTGAGAGAACACACTGCTACTTCTCTTAAAGAAAATGGACTGGAATTGTGCCGTACTCTTCTCTATTCCATAGAGGCTAGTTGATGGTCAAAAAAGGCTTATAGCTCTGAGGCAAGTGGTGACATTGTAAGCACAATCAAATCATGGTTTTGACTGCTTATTTTTCAGGCTAAAGATAGTCTTTCATATTAGTTAGACAGGTTAAGCCACCCGGAGTCCTACGGGATTGGGCGGCACATAAGCTTATTAAATTACGAATTAATTAGGTAGCATTATTTCTATTTCATTTTCACTAGATTTGAAAACCCTGACTCACAATTGCAAGTTATCTATGGAGATATTCAGTCATCAAGATCATGGTTGTCCCAAAGGTGCTTTTCCAAAAGGCAACTGGACTTTCTTTGTTTATAGTTGAAGATGTTTTGCTTCTCATCCAAGAAGCTTCTTCAATCGTCAAGCAAAACCAAAGAATGTCCAGTTGCTTTTTGAAAAAAAAACACCTTTGGGGCAATTGTAAATTGTTGGGAATGACAGCATGTGTCTGATGGCCGCACTACATATTTCTGGATATTCAGAGCACATACTAACCCAGAGATCTGGAAGAGACTTCTCACTGAAGGGTACTTTTGATGTTCGATCTGAGGCCAAGTCAACAAGCTTATCACCCTTTCAAGCTGAAAGTCTGAAATCTTTATCTTGAGAGACACAAGAGAATGGATTCCTGGAATCTTCCATTCCTTGATGACATTCAGTTTTGGTAGATGTCTCTTAATGTTCATTTGCCTTATCTGGATGCATACTTATCTTAAGACATCATTGATTCTTTCCACTGAAGAATGGAGAAAATCCTCAAATATGATAAAAGAATCAAATTATTGTTTGTCGAACTTTTGCAGATTACTGAAGGAATGCTGAAGTTGGAATATTCTGACCTTGAAGTGAAAGGTTAGGATTATTCAAACTTGCTATCTGCAGAAGTCATTTGAAAGGAGGATTGAATTTTTTTTAATACTTCTTTAGAATGTTTTTATCTATTTTTATTAAAAATAGAATATTTTTACCAGAAAAGTATCATCACAAATCACAAACAAATATTATCTACGCATGTAATATATTTTTGAGTAGTTCTGATTTACTCTGTAATACATTCCTCTCAGAGAGGTTTACAACTTGCTTGTGTAAGAAATCCTTATAACAAAGGGAGCCAGGCCTATGGAATTACTTTTGTCAATCCATTACTCTTTTACCATGCTTTGGGTTTACTTTTTTATTCTCTTTTTTCCCTTCTAGTTTTCTACAATGGTTTAAAGAAAACTTTCTTCATTTATTTTGTCCCACAACTCCTATGAGTCAATATGCATATTTTCCATGTATTAGACAAGAATCTTACATGTCATAATATATTAATGCATATTACATTACTGGTACTGTGACCACAATTTAATATTTATTGAGTGCCAACAATGTATAATGATTGAGTAAAGCGTTAGAGAAGACATATATTATAGACACATCCCAAGCTGACAGCAAGATTAGTCAGTCATTGACAGGGATCTCTTTTGAGAGTAATTTTATATGCATTGAATGATCCAGATTTATAGTCGCCCTTATTACTGAGGCTCACAGCAACAATTTTTACCTTTAAAGACAGACCCGAGTCTTAGGTATTTATCTCTCAATGACAACAATTATTAATAGAAATAAAATAAAATGATTGCCTACCAACATTTTGCATATGAGTCACTTTTTGTGAGATGGGTGGATGCATTAATTTGATAAATGAATAAAATATAATGGTTTTAAAGGAAGTTATGTATGATATTCCAACAGTCTTAGATTCAGAAATGTAATTACACTTACAAAACTTGCTTCCAAACAGATGCAGGTCCTATCTGGAAGAATACATGAAGTTTTACACTGGTACACTACGTACAATAATATACGTTACTGTAACATACATAACTTTTACTAATGTCTCTTTATTTCTTTGAATGGAAAGTCTAACTTATTTTCCCCTTGGAAGTACAATAATGTGTGCAATATATAAAGCTTTCCTTGCTATTGTAATTTTTCTTTGACCTTTTAACTACTAAATACAATTTGCTGGGACAGGTTTTAAAAAATGAAAATAAAGTAAATCTGCATATAACCAGTTTAAGATGTAAATGATTATTCTGAGAAAAAAGCTGTAAATATTTTGAGAAGTGGCCCCCAAGTGCCTCTTAAGGATTCAAAAATGCTCCATGTGCTGGGTAATTATGTAATATATAGTAAAACCAGCTGGTCTGAATTGTTCTCAGGGGGTTTGGATGACATCAAAATGCTCTGTTCTCCCAGTGAGAGCTATAATCAAGCAACAACATAAAGTCAGACTAAAACTGACACTGACTTGTCAGATTTTAATGCATTTTAAAGTGGGTGCTAAGCTATAAATTGTGATTCTGAAAAATAGTTTTAAAAGCATACGTATATTGATGATATTTCTTAAAGAAAGGGTTTTATAAAGATAATCACATACAGATGAATGGATGGAAGAATAGATGAATAGGTAGGTAATAGACAGACAGTGCAAATAATGGGATACATTTATTATCAGGATATCCTGACCAAGATTCAGCTACTTAAAAACAAAAGGAGATGCTAAGAATGATGACCCAAAATGTATATGGGTCAGACACCTGGCTAACACAAAATCATTCATGATGTGTGTTGTGGCCCAACAGCGGCCGGCTGAGCTGTTGGTGGAATCTGACAGCAATGAACACTATGGGACTGCCCTGGACGCTGAGGAAGACTCTGAGGGTTGTTCGGAGTCAGAGCAGGGACTAGAGAGGCCTGTTGACCACCAGGTGGCTTCTGAGTCAGGGAGCAATGAGGAAGAACAGAGGGAGGCTGCCCCTGACGTACATATGCGTAGGGCTGCGAGGAGGAGGGAGCAGCATTGGAAAAAGGGTCACAGAAAGAAATAGGAACAGGTGGCAACTGATTGGCCCCTTCTGGAGAGCTTATAGGTGGGGCGACGGGAGGGAAATTTTGCAGGAAACAACAATTTACTGATCCAGCTGTAGAGAAAGATTGGGAGAATTTCGTGAGTTCAAGCCTTGTTTCATAGAGATATCTTTCTGTGCTCCCATCCAAGGGGTAGCTTATCTCCCTCCTTAGTTGTGGCAGACAGCAAATCTGCATCCGTATATATTGTAGAGGCTTGGGACAGAACAATGTGAAATTAAATATTTTATTAAATCATCCTTCTGTGGCTTCTTTTCAGAACTTATTTTCAAGTATAACAAACAAATAATGTAAAAATAAAAACAAAATAAACCAGATTCTGTTTCCCCAAAATGTGCTACATGTTCTTTACTTTCCAGAGGAACTGCAGGGCAACATTTGAAGCATCATTTGTGCAAATTTTCTTTTTCTTTAGAAACCGTCATCTTTATGCATCCTATTTCCAATCCTAGAAAGTTCCAATCCTAGAAAGTTCAATGTTTATTTGTTTACATTATTTTTTCACATTTTTGAACAACCCATAACCCTCAAAGATCCATGTTAATTTGGGAGCATCAAATCCTAACCATATGCAAAGACTATCACAAATACCCCCAAATTCTCTTATCTGCTTCATCTTTGAAGAGAAGTTTTTTTGTTATCTTAATATTGTCTACTTTATTGGTGCAGATCAAAAAATCAGCCTTGCTGGTGCAGATCATTGGTGCAGATCAAAACATTTATTGGTGCAGATAAAAAAATCTGCCTTGCTGGGCAGATTGATAGCAGCCTTACCAGATATACCAGACAGAAAACATAACCAAATCAGCTAGCTCTACATTATTGTAAAGCTACATTAACAGAATCTTGCAAGTGTGAAAGAATGATTTTTTCTCTCGTCTCCTTTACAGTCCAAGAAACTATGGAGGGTTTCTTCTGAGCCTTTTGTCCTGCCCACTGTCTAATTGTGGGATATGCTATCACTTATCTGACCATACCTTGACAAGATCTCTTGGTCCAAGGGTCCCCCAAGTCATATATCATTACAGTTGGAGTATACAGAGGTTTGTGGGGAGAAACACGGAGAAATCATTGGGCATCTCAATAGTAGCAGCAGAAATGTTGCCTAAGTCAAGGGGAGGGCTCCCAGCTAAAGGGCTTTCTGCATCTACAGTACCACAATTCTTATTCGTTTCTAAATGCCCCATAGTCTATTCTATATAATCCTTTAATGGCATAATTTCAAACACTCTTTCTTTTACCTCCAGTGGAGATAATTAATATCTATACAGTCCCTCTGCCTCCCATTATTATTAAACAAATAAATAAAACCAAGAGCATGCTTGTTTTTGCGGCTTTTGTTATTTTGATGAACATGGTAAGAACTCAAAGAGACTCATCAGAAATAATATGGTAAGAAGGGCAAGTAAAAATATCCACCTTCTTCCAAGTTGCTTCAGGTATATGTTTTTATTTTCCTAACATTCCCCAGCAGTTGCACTATTACATTTTACCCTTCTTTTGGACTTCTAATTGGGGAGGGGGGGGGAAGCATGAAAGCATTTCAAATGATGTCACTTGGGACCTATTCACCTCCCTAAAATTCCATATATCAGAGACAGTATAGCACAATAAGGGATTGATCTAAAATAACCCTCCAAAAACAGATAACTACTGATGAAATAATAAATTCTAGTTTGGAATAGCTTCTTCAGACAACATAGGGAACCAGTGATAGGGAGGGATTATTAGTGATGGATTCCTTGTTACAACTGAGCTATATTTTAGTACAGAGGCTAAAGTGCTCTGAGACCAACACATTAAAGGGCATGTGAATGTAGCAAAGATCCTCGAATTGCCCCAATGTATTAATCTGTTCTTCTCTGGGGGTTGAGATGTATACTGTATGTGTTTGTGTGGGTCAGATACTATTAATAATTGAGGGGAAAAACATCCTTCTCCCTTATCTTATTCTACTCTAGTTCATACTCTTGGTTTGTCATTTTAGCATCAAAAACAGGAATTATATAGCAAGGCAATTCTATGGCAGAAAAAGAAGAGAACATTTGTCAATAAGCTATTTAAAACATTGTCCAGAATTCCAAAAATATAAAGATTATTACAGAAAAATGTTACAGAAATAGCATTCTCTTCAATCGCTAGCAACAATCAGTATTTGTTCATCTCAAAATCTATTTCCATAACATGGCTGAATGAATTCATTATTATCCCTGGATAAATGATAGAGCTGTTAAGGAGCCATCAGCAAAAAGAGGTCCAGATGAAATCAGGAACAGACATTTTCACTGTGACATCCTAGGCCCTTTTGCAGAGAGATGTCAACTGTAATTGTTGCTGTGGCTGTTGTTTGTTGTTAAAACAAAATTTGATGCTGGCCCAACCTGAGCAATGGCACCATTTTAGGGTATGAATATATTACAGGGGAAAGATAATACAAGTGAAGTGCCTAAAGAACTGGGGGGGAGGGGGAATTTGAGTTAAAACAGAAATAGATACTAGATTTTTTTCTGCACAAAACTCTAATTTTGATATAATCAAGTGTATCAGGGAGACAAGAAAAAAAATCAGAGCAAATTATTTCAGTGCATTCTTACAAAGAACATTGAGAAAACAGAATAAAGTGTTTTTCTTAGTAGCTTTAAAAAGGTTCCCCCCCGCACCACCCTGAGTAGCCTTAACAAACGTAGTCAATAGCCGGCCTTTTTCTTTGTGTAAACCTAGAATACAAATTGTTATTATAATGGCATAAAGTCAGGGTTTATATTCAAAATCTGCAGGTCCAATTATCATAGTTGTTCTTCTAAAGAAGGCCTCTTTTCAAAGGCCTTCCCCCTCTCCTTTTCTTCTGCTAATAACATCTCCTGCCACAGTTCTTCATTGATTTGCCTGAGCAGTAAAGATATGGCTATATAGAAAATTCATCACAGCAGGCAAAGTAGATGAAATATTCAATTTATGGTGTAAATTGCTTAGTCTCCATATGATAATGTTAAGTGAAGAGACCAGTTATATAGTATTGTGTAGTATACATATGATGCAACAATATCTAACTTTCAAATCAAACAAAACCATCATTATTTCAGGGAAACAGATATATCATCTATCTATCTATCTATCTATCTATCTATCATCTATCTATCTATCATCTATCTATCTATCATCTATCTATCTCTGCATCATCACCATCTATCATGAAATAAGACTAAATTAATAGTAATTATTGACACATCCTCTATAAAGAAAACTTAAAATTCAATTTCCATTTTTTGTCTAGTACTATGTTTTTACTTTTGCTCCTCTCTGTTTAATCTACCACACTTATGAGAAAGTACTACAGAACCAGATGAAAATGATTTTTTCACCAGATCATTTTATATAAAATTCAAACTCTTGATTAAACATTAAATCCTGTTATAGTTGTGTAACGCTCTCAGGATACTAATAATCAAAGTCTTTGAACATTTTGTCATGAAAGCCCATCCCCTCAAACAAATGTAACCCTTTGTATTAATTTTTAAATATATTTCAGAAGCACGAACATCCATTCTTAACCCAGTTGATGCAGAAATGACAAAACATGTATTGTGATATCACAATACAAGCCCTTTCCTTTTGTATGCTGTACGTCAAAGGTGTCGAACTCATTGTGACACATTGCCATCACGTGACATATTGTGACGTTTTTTCCCTTTGTGGAGCTGGGGTGGGCGTGGTCTGTGTGTGATGCATCTGGCCTGCAGGCCGCCAGTTGGACACCCCTGCTGTATGTAAAGGGTAAAGTTTGCATGACAATGAATCTATTAACATGTTGTCACTTATCGCTTCACTACTTTACAGATACTAGTCACCAAAAGAACCAGAACCAGGCAGTTATTTCTAAAGCTGTCGGATATAACTGCACAAGAACTAAGAAATAATTAGGGAAAACCTGTTTATAATGCAACCTATTTGAAAATTTAAAATTATCCCTGCTCTATTTAAGTTGGAACCAATACAGTAATAGATGCTGGGCCATTTCCATTGAAACATATTAACAATGAGGCCTAGCAACACACACACACACACACACACACACAATGTTTTTGTAGATTTTCACAGGTGTACGTATGCTGGTCTTGTTGTATTTGGGTCTTTCCTGTGTAAGATTGAGATTGTCTTGGCAATGTTTCGGCAAGGTCCCACTCGCCATCTTCAGGCTGGTGTTTTCGGCTTCGTGCTTGTGTGAGTAAGGCGTGGTCGGAGCTTTCATCTTTCTATAAATCTTGGTGGGGGGGTGTGGAGTGCTGGCTTTGTTGCTGTAAGTGGGTTGATTGGGTGTGTAGTTGCATCATGATTGGTAGATGGAGTGAATGTTTGTAGATTGGTCAGCTGTTTTGTATCATCCTGTGTGGGTGAGGTGCTGGCTGTGTGTCCGTTGTTCTTTTGTGTTGTAACAACCTGGGTGGTGGTGGTGTTCGTTTGTTAACTAGGGCTGGTTTCCAGATGTCTGGTAGGTGGGAGGTATCATCAATTTATTCATGTTGTGGGGTTGTTTCTCTATTTCAATGGCTTCCATAATTATTCTCTTGTTGAAGTGTTCTGTTTTGGAGATTAATTTGGTTCCTTCAAAATCAATTTCATGTCCTGTTGCTTTAAGATGCTGGAAAAGGGAGGAAGTTTTTTCTTTTTTTCTGACTGCGTTCTTGTGTTCTGCGATGCATGCATTTATTCTCCTATTAGTCCAATGTATGTGGGAGGGCAGATTTTGCATTGTATTTCGTAGACTCCTTGGTTTTCTAGCTGGATCTTGTCTTTGGGGTTTCTTAAGATGTTGGCTATTTTTTATAGTTCTGACCACGCCTTACTCGCACAAGCATGAAGCCGAAAACACCAGCCTGAAGATGGCGAGTGGGACCTGGCCGAAACATTGCCAAGACAATCTCAATCTTACAACAAGACCAGCATACCTATACCCGTGAAAATCTATGAAAACAAATATAAATACAAATACAAATATATATTTATATTTATATATGTATATGGAGAAAGTTGTTCTACCTCGCTGGCCTCTAATTAAATTCTTGCATGGCTTCAGAGAAACAACATATCACTTATTTTGTGAAGTTGAAATGGACCTCTGGACTACTTAAAAGCATACCTCCATTAAAACATTCAGTCATGATAGTTTCTCAACTTTTTACAATGTTTGAAAATGTATGTACTCCTTTACTAAATGGATTAATAACTAAATTAAATGAATGGATATGTATCATATAGTGCATAGGACATGTCTCCATGTAAATTTTAGCCTCTAGATGGGATAGCAATCTCTCCAAACTGCCATCTAAATTTCAGGAAGAAGTAATCTTTATGGAAAATCCTTACAGGTACATAAATTAACTGAAGTAGATGCAAATGGTTAAATCATTAGGTGGATTTACACTTTCTAATTAAAGTTTTATAACACTACATGCCAATAAGAAAAGTATAATGAAATGGATTAGTGTGGAATTAATGACTAAAGTTTTTTAAAGAACATAAAACCCCCTACATAATTCTTCACCATTTTTATTCCTTCCAAACAGTTTATTTAATTTGCAAAAGAAAATCTGTTAAATAAAAAGTTCCATGGAATATTATTTATTTTCATTTTATGTAAAATTCTCCACTAGCAATAATACTATAATTCATAAGGCATATGATTTTGAGAGGTTATTGACATTTCATAATTAGAAGGTATCCCAGCATATAAACCTACAAGCTTTATATATTCTTCATATTTACAACTAATTATCCCAAGATTCAACACTTAGATTCCCTTTGATGTAAGGAAGCCTGTGTTTTTACTTGTCCATCAAGAACCTATGTACTAATTTAATCAATCATGTTAATAGTATCTTTTTGGAAGTGAGATCTGCTTCTCCTAGTGGTGGCGCTAGATATTTCTCACCCACCAGGGCAGTGCTGACAGGAACACAGATCAAACCAACACAAGGCCCAGGCAACAAGCCAGTCGATCAACATTTTTTTTGTCACAACCAATAGATCTATAGCCATCTCCATCAAAATGCAGACATGACATATATGCTGCATTTGATTGTGCAAGATGGCACTTATTGATCCCAAAAGTGGACCTGTTCCTGCGGGGAAAATGCTGGGAAGATGAGAAGATGAGATATTAGTAGTATCTTTTTCTAGAACGCAGAAATAAAATAGTGATGATCTTCGCAGCCCAACAGCGCCAAGAGAAGTGTCAAGATAGGACTAAAGGCCTGAAACAGCAAGATTATAAATATGAAGTACTCATTATAGAGAAACATGGCAACAATCAGAATTTCACTGAGTGAATCTGTGTTGGATGAGCTGCCCTAAAAGCTGCTGTAAAACAAGCTGATCTAAAAGGATGACATGCACCTACACCAAAGGTGCTACCCCTTCCTGAATACCCCATACATTGACAACTCTGCAATAATCATAGAGGAATATCACTGCTTTCTATAACAAGCAAGATTTTGCATGAGTTTTGCTGTACCACCTGAGTGACCACCTGGAATAACAGTTGGTCTTACCTAAACTGTTATTTTGGGAGGTTTGCAGAATTAGCCAGGATTGGGTAATGCCTCTGCCTCGAGACAGAGTTAAAACTGAAGCCACACCTCTATGCTCCTTGCTTCTGGTTCCCAGTTTCAACGAGTCAGGTCCGCTGCAAAACACCTGAAAACAAGTCATAAGGGAACACACCCTACCCCCTGAACTCCCCAACCCCTGGACCAATGCTAGAGCGGGAACCTGGCTAATCCTGCAAACCTCCCAAAATAACAGGTAAGACCAACTGTCATTTTCTGGAGGAATTTGCAGGATTAGCCAGTTTTGGGACATATCCAAGTTAACGTCCCTCAGGGCGGGCAGTATTGGCCCTGGGCTCCTCATGCGCTACCACCTGTTGTAACACCCTATGACCAAACGCCGCATCAGCCAATGCAAACACGTCTAACCTGTAGTGCCTGATAAAGGGAGATGGGGATGCCCACGTAGCAGCCCTGCAAATCTCTGCAATAGGCTCCTGTGTGGCCCAGGCCGCCGAGGTAGCCGCGCACCTGGTGGAGTGTGCTGTGATGCCCCGGGGAACTGGAAGGTGTTGAACCTCATAGGCCAAAGCAATGGCCAATTTGATCCATCTACCTATAGCAGAGGAGGACACCCTCTTCCCCAAGGAAGATGGATAAAAGGAAACAAAAAGTGCCTCAGATTTCCTGAGGCTCTCCATGCGCCTCAGGTAAATGTGCAAGGCATACCTGACATCCGGCCTGTGCCAAAGGTGTTCCCTGTCATGAGATGGTTCTGGACAAAAATCTGGTAATACCACTTCCTGTGATCTATGAAAAAGGGAGTTAACCTTGGGAATAAAAGTCGGATCCAGTCGCAAGACGAACCAATTATTGTGGAATGTGCAAAGATCCAACCTGGAGGACAACGCCCCCAGTTTGGGGATGCGATGGGCCGCCACAAGGAACACTACCTTAAGGGTCACGAACTTCAGGTCAACCATCCTCAGAGGTTCGAATAGTGCTCCTGTCATTGATTGGACAACCGTAGTGAGGCTCCATGTTGGAAATCTGTGGACTACTGGGGGGTGGAGATTTCCCGCACCCCTCAGGAACCTCTTACCTAACGGAAGCTGGGAAAGTGGAAGGAGCCCTTCTCCCCGAATAGTCATGGATAGGGCCGCTACCTGCCTCCTAAGGGTGCCATGTGAAAGCTCCTTATCCAACCCATCTTGTAGAAACTCCAAGACGTGCAGTACCGAAGCTTTGCAGGGATTCGCTCCCAAGACCCGGCACCACTCTGCAAAGAACCGGCAGGTGGAATCATAAATCCTGGTGGTGGAACCCCTGCGTGAAGCCTCCATGGTGGAGATTATCCTCTGTGAAAGCTGGGCGGCCCTCAGGCTCTCCCGCTCAATCTCCACACAGCTAGCTGCAGCCACTGTGGCTCGGGATGCACCAGGTTCCCCTGCCTGAGGTCCACACCCCTCCCCGGGATCCTCCATGGGTGTGACACTGACAGGTACAAACCACGCCCGGCGTGGCCAGTAAGGCACCACTAAGATGAGCTCCGTCCTCTCTGAGATCACCTTCCAAACTACCCCAGGGAAAAGGGGAAGGGGAGGGAAGGCATAGAGCAGGCCCCCCAGCCATGGAATTCAAAGCGTGTTGACCCCCTCCGTTCCTTGAGTCAGGAACCAAGAAAAGAACCAATCCAACTGAGCATTCTGCGGTGTGGCAAACAGGTCCACCTCCGGATGGCCAAACCTGGAGCAGATGGTCTGGAACAGTTCCAGAGGAAGGCTCCACTCTCTGTGGTCGACCGTGGCCTGACTGAGCCAGTTGGCTTGATGATTGTTCACTCCTCTGATGTGCTCCACCCTGAGCGATTGAAAATGTCTCTCTGCCCAGGCTCTGAGTGCCATCGACTCAGTTTGAAGAGCCCTGGAGTGTGTGCCCTGTTGGTTGACATGGGTCTTCGCTGGCATGTTGTCAGTTAGCACCAAGACGTCCTGATCTTGAACATGGTCCTTAAAGTGCTGCAGTGCCAAGTGAATCGCCCGCAGCTCCAGCCAATTTATATTGTGCTGGAGATCCAACCAGGTCCAACAGCCCTGTGCCATCCAGGACTCCAAGAGAGCTCCCCACCCGTACAAGCTGGCATCTGTGGTCAGGATGAGGTGCTCCGGCTCCCTAAACTCACAGCCCTTGTGCAGCGCCGGGGAGGGCCACCACTTCAACGACAGCTCCACCTGCGGCGTCACCGGAACTTTTTCCTCGGAATTGCTGGAGCTGGACCTCTGATGTGGCTGGAGACGCCACTGGAGTGGCCTCGCGTGCAGATGAGCCCAAGGCATCACGTCTATGCAAGAAATGAATTTCCCCAGCAAACTGGAGAGCACCACTACAGGAACAAAACGCTGACTTCTAATTTATCTAAATGAAGCTACCAAACTAACCTTGTGCGACTGGAACACCTTCCCCAACCTGGAATTTATGATAGTCTCTAGGTGAAGAATCCTGGTGATGGGGACTAGGGAACTCTTATCTAGGTTAACTGAAAAACCTAACTGTTGGAGCGTAGACACTACTAACGAAATGTCCTCCCTCGCACGCTCAAACGATGCCGCCTGAACCAAGATGTCATTGAGATAACACTGGATCCTGACGGAGCACTCTCGGAAGGAAGCCACCACCGTAGCTAGGACCTTAGTGAAGGTCTGAGGCATGGACGCCAGGCCAAATGGTATGGCCCTATACTGATAATGCCTACCTAAATAGGAGAACCTGAGGTATTTACGATGACCGGGGATGATGGGGACATGGAGGTAAGCCTCCATCAGGTCGATGGAGGCCATGAAGTCATTGCGCCTGATCTCTGCCAAGATGGATTTAAGGGATGCCATTTTGAATCTCCTATAGACCAAGTGAAAATGTAGAAGTTTTATCTTGTCCTTCTCGTAGTCTTTCTCCAGATTCAGATAATTCAGGGTGTCCCACCTTCAGGGTCTTGTGATAAAAATCTCGGGCTTCCCATTCAGAGTTGAGATGATATTTTTGCTTATCAAATGTAATTATGATACCAAATGGTACATCCCATCTATACTGTATCTGACGGTTTCTGAGTTCTTCCACTAGAAAAGCATAATCTCTCCTGGCTCTTAGCATTTGGGGTGGTATTTCTTTCAAGACAATCAAGTCCTGTCCGCCAATTTGAAGCCTGGTATTATAAGACTCTTCCGGCTTCCGGGGCGGGACCTTGCTGATGGCGGCAGCTTAACGAGCTGCCCCCGGGTTCCTGGCCGCGTTATCTGCCTAAATACCTGGTAGATAAACTCATTCTTCAGGCAAAGAAGAATGAGAGAGAGATCCAGCTGGCAAGAGCTTTTCTTTGAAGTTTGCAGCTTTTTTTTTTCTGCGAACGGAAGGGGGGCCGACCGAAGGCTGAATCACACCTCCGTGCCAGGAACTTCTGCCGTAACCACTATGGCGCAAAGTAAGGAACCCCCGCTTAGGACAATTTTTGATATATTTATTTGAGATTAATACAAGCAGAGTCCGTACCCGAGAACCTTATCTGCCTTTTTTAAAAAAAAAGAAAGCGCTTTCTTTGTGCACTGGGTTTCTAAAAAAATAAGCTCCTAAAATGGCGGGTGCTACATTCTTAACTGTCCGGCAGAGAAAAAGATCAAAGGAACAGCCAGATAGCATTCTCTGACTAATTAGTTTCGTTTCTCTGAAGAGCTTACAAGATTTTTTTTCTTATCAACTTTTAAAAGCTGTAAAAGACTCCTTGTTAATATAGAGACATTGCAAACAGAGATGAATATGAACTGTTTCATTACAATGCTAATCTTTTGAAACCTGCTTTGTTACAATGCTCTTTTCTGAAACCTTTTGAAAAACCTCTAAGAACAAATAAAGGGGGGACTTAATACTTTCTTCTCTCGTAAGCTACACAACGGGCCAGCAGAGTTTGAATAATTGTTGAATAATTGTTTGAAGAAAAGATATAATGGCATCAAAATTAAAGTCGGGGAGACCTCTTTTTAGGAATACACCTCACGCACTTGGCACAAAGTTGCAGCTTCCACCCTCTACGCCCCCTACTGAAGATTTGCTAACGAAAGAACTTTTTTTTGAGACTCTTAGAGAATTTAGAGAGCAGAATTTAGAAACCCTCAGAGAATTCAGAGAGGAGATAAAGAAATTTAATGCAGACTTATATGATAAGCTTGATACTAGGATTGCCAAAACAAAGGACGATATGGTGGGACTTGTAACTGTATTGACAGAATATGTTTCTGGAATGGAAGATAAGCTAGAGGTTCTTGATGAAGCCAACACTAACTTGACATCCAAAATTGAAGTGGTGCAACAAAAAGTTGAAAACGCTGAAAAACAAATTGTTATGATACACTACAAACAGATGGAGCTTGCATTAAGAGTCAGGGGGCTGTGTGAAAACGAACAGGAGAACTTGAAGCAGATTTTCTCAGAGGCTTTTAACTGTCTGGTGGGAAGACCGGGGGCCAACTTTGACTGGCAGATCGAAAAAATTTACCGCACTAACTCTTGGGTGGCAAAACAGAGGCAACTCCCCCGAGATGTAATTATATATTTTACTACAAGAGAGTTTAGAAACATGATACTACAAAATGTAGAAGTTTTAGATCCAATATCGTCCTCCATCCCTTGAACATTTCGGAACGACAAAGAAGTTGGAATAGAATCCTGACCCTACTTGGTGCGGTGGAACCAGTTCCACCACCCTAATATCTATTATTGTAAGCCGCCCTGAGTCCCCTCAGGGAAAAGGGCGGCCTATAAATGTTTAATAAACAAACAAACAATAAGAGGTGTCAGATCGCTTGCCTCATGAGAGAGCATTTATCCTTACTCTTGGCGACTGAAAACGTCTGAAAGTGGTTCGGCGGAATGGAGAGGAACTCCAGGCGCAGGCCAAATCTGATGGTGTTCAGAACCCAGGGATCTGTGGTAAGCTCAGCCCAGGCGTCAGCAAACAGGATAAGTCTGCTGCCTATGGGTGGGGTCACTATTCACCTAGCTGCCCCGGCAGTAGGGATGGCCACCTCCCCCTTAAAGGGCCTCTTTCCCTGGGGTTGGAACCCAGGCCTATCCCTAGTGTAGTGCCTATCCGACTGCCTATCTGATCTGGAAAAATACCTGCTTTGTTGAGCTTCCTGATTTGACTGATGATAGAGCTAAATAAAGTGCAGACTTTTGCTCTGACTTCTTAGCAGGCATAGGCATGGCCTTCTTATTTTTGTCCTCAACGAGGATTGGGTCCAATGGGGCACCGAAAAGGGGTGCCCCGGAATAAGGTGATGAGGCCAGATGCTATTTCACCTTGTTCTCAGCTTGCCACCCTTGCAGCCACAGGAGACGCCGGGAGGTCACCGAGAATGCCATCGCCCAGGAGGCATACTTCATGACATGCAGAGTGGCGTCAGCAGAGAATTGTGCAACAGCAAGCAGCTTGTTGAGATCCTGATGAGTACACACCTCCTCTGGTGGAATCCGCTCCTGCATCTGTTGGAGCCAAAGGATAGCCATGCGGCTGAAGAACGACGCTGAGGCAGTTGCCTTGATGGCTCACGCAGAAGACTGGAATGTTTTGCAAAGAGTCAGCTCTGCCTTCTTGTCATCGGTCTTCAGGTAATCAGCCACATCACCAGACACCACTGTAGACGTAGAAGTCAAGGCCACCACTGGAGGGTCAACTATGGGCACCTGCAAAGCCTAAAAACTAGGCTCTATGTTAAAGAATCTCCTATCACTGCTACTAGGGTTAGGAAATGTCTCTGGCTTTTCCCACTGCTTCTTAACTACTTAACAACGTAGGAGCAGGGATATCTTCCTTCACTGGAGGAGGCTCTGAGTAAACTCGGTCCTCCGGCTTCTTTTCCAGACCACTTTCCTTGGCACCTGACTTGGCGCGCTCCGTCTCACCCAATTGCACTGTGGCCCTAGCCTTGCGCAACAGTGATTTGAACAAATCCAGGGGAAACAATCCTGAGAATGCTGGTATTTTAAGCTTTGAGGGATCCTCATCATTGGACATATCTACTTCTCTCTGGACCTGACCCCCAGCCATGGAACCTTCACTAGTCAGAGAAGGAGAAACTGGCCAGCGCACACCTGAGGGAGAGGGTCTTGCCCTGGCCAGTGCTACCCCTCCAGTGGCTTTTGCCACAGTTGCAGGGCTCGCAGTCCCCTTCTGTAACCCAGTAGAAATTGCAGAGGAAATAAACCTTTGAATGCTTGCAGGAAGCTGCTCCATGTCTCTAATGAAGGAATCCTCCTCCCCTACCTGTGTACAGTCATCAGGCTGTTGAGCCAAGGATGGCCTAGTGGGACTATCCCCCCCCTGGCCCCCCTGCATTGAAAAGGATCCCTTAGATAGGGGCCCTGATCTACCATGGAGGGTGAAGAAAGGGGAAATATCCCCTGTATATTCCCTGAGATATACTGGGAAATCCCCCCTTGCAGGAGACCTAGACCTAGATCTAATGGGCGATCTTGACCTCAGGGGAGAACTAGGCCTACCCCTCTGTTCAGCCCTGAACACCTGCTTTTCCAGGGCCCTGTGCCTCCTTTCTTCATCTCTCTGTAAAGCCTTGGAAGGCTTCCCAGCAGCCATGATCTTTCGCAGCCTTGCATAGGCTGTGGCCTTTCCCGAATCCCACTGGAAGGTCCCTCCCCAGAAGACAAGTGGGGAATCGGGACACCCCACCCAGAAGCACAAACCAGCTTCCCCAGTCACTCACAGCCTCCGCACGATGATTGCAGCTGCCGGTAGACCTTTCTGGCCCCTTTTCAAGCCATGCAGCTGCTTGCAGCACAACGCGGCATGCTGCGCGATCTCTGTCGTCCCGCGCCGCTCCGGGCCTCTTGGCCTCGCTCGCTCTGGGCCTGCAGAGCCTCTTCGCAGCTGCCTCTGTGGAAAGGATTGCCCCCCCAGGATGGCAAAGATGAGATCGAGGCCCCGTAGTGCCTCAGCTCATGGGGTTCTCCACAACACGAAGTCCAAAATGGCCACCGTAATGATGTCTGGCCTCTAAAAGCCCCAACAACAAGTTTAAAACCCTTACCGGCGGCCGGGAGTGAGCCACACCAAGGGGAGGCTTCCACAAAGCAGATGGAGGCAAAAGGGTCAGAGGTGGTAGTTACTGGTTCGGCAAACCAATTCAAATCTCTGCTACTGGTTTGCCTGAACAGGTCCAAACTGGTTGAATACCATCCCTGCCTGACATGTGGCAGAACATTTCGTGCATCTATAGGCCTTACCAGCCACCTGGAGACACATCGTGGAGACCCACAATCTGTTAGATGTCAATGTTCTCTTCGAACCCAATGGACAAACATCAATTAGTTGCACTATTCCATTTTCTCTCAATACCCATCCAAAATGAAGGCATACTTCCTGAAATCAACATTGATATCAGTGATGGGATATGACCGGTACACCCTGGTATGGGCGTACTGGTGCCTGCTGGCACCACCAGGTACCATTCCAGTACGGTGCTGCGGAGGGCCCATCCATCTGCCCGTCCTCCTCACCTGTATTTGAGCTGATCGAGGCTTTCGCGCACAGTGTATGGCGTCTGCGTGACGCTCCTCCGAGCAGCTGGAGCGTCATGGGCGGTAAGTATGCATGCGCGTGCTACATGCGTGTACGTGGTGGACACCCGGCCCCGTTGCAGAGTACCGGTTGCAACGGGATCCGGATCCCACCACTGATTGATATCCACGGTGATCAAACCTAATTAATTATCATGCAACTTCACTAAGGCCATTCAAAGTGAATGAAGGAAATAGACCATGTCTGAACCGACAAATGGAAAAGCAACTGCTATATATGCTTCCCAATCAATCATAAAATGTATCCAAGTATTTGGGAAAGAAGATACACTTCCAAATAAAATTGTACCAAAAAATATATCATTTTTTTCTAGATCTTATCTTCAAAAACCTAAAAATTACAATTCTGGTGAGTATTCTTAAGGAAGAATGTCCCCCAAAGCTTAAAGCTTAAATAATGAAAGCATTCATTGTTATTGGAAGTAGATGATTCCAAATATAGTTTTAAAATGAACCAATGCACCATGGATCTTAGGTAAATTCCTAAATAGTTTAAACATTATTCGAAGCTTTCTACTAGTTTGAGTAAAATTGCCATATAAAAGCTGTTTGCAGTTTAAAATGGAAATTATCTTTGTAATATAAAAAAGCAACATATGGCGGATATCTGAACCCAAATTGCCTGTTTCTAGGAAGTTATTAGCATCTCTCTTTATTGTTTCCTCTCTGGTTGGCAATTTGAACTTATTTTCTTTTTTGCAAAATCTGTTTTAACACCTATTTTTTGGAATTTCAGATTTCTTCAGTTGAAATTTGCACAAATCAAAGAAGGTATATAAAATGACTTCTTGTACCAACCAGAGGAATTAGGAGGGAGAACTGGTGATTTGTCCAGATGTTTGACATCATGCACACGTACAAAAGGGTAAGTGCTTTACAACAAGTTGGTGTGGAATTGCTTTTGTCTTTTCAATAAACACAATAGGACCCTACAGACACCTATGCTTCCAAGTCTTTCTATAATGTAAGCTCACATTCACAACCAGATATTTTTAAACTTGGGCAACTGCTATATTATTTACCCATGTCATAAATCTCATTTAATCTGCTCTATGAAAATATTGTCTCCAAGAAAGACACAATAACAGCAAGCAACTGAAATAGCAATGTAATTCCTGCTTCCAGTTCTATTTCAAAGAATGAGTTCTCCGCTTCATCGAAGAGAGAGCATCTCACCGCAGCAAGGGGAAAAAATTGCTATCTGTATGTGCATGTATGTGTGTATGTGACAACAGTTTATCTTAATATAATCTGGTTGCAATGGCTGCTGCAGAAAATTGTTTTTAGTTTGCTGCACCATGGGAAACCATCATTACTGGCAAGATTGGAAAAAAAACTATCAATGGCAATTCCTAGCTTTCTGTTCCAGTGAAGGCTAACGGCTGTGCATCTTTGACTATAATCGTGCAGCTATCTTCTCAGCTCTCCTTAGCATAAATAAATTGGAAACAAAAAGATTTCATGACTAAATTCTGCATCAAATATTATCATGATATAAAATTCATAGTATATTCATCAAGTCTTTATAACCACTACTTTTTTAAAAAGCTGATAAAATGTAATATCCTTCTGAATGGATAAAGATGTATGTTATACATATTTAGGACTTTCTGTTCTATATGATATTGATTCATTTTCTTTTTTCCTCTGAATGTGTCTGCCATAAAGCAATCTCGTCTACCTTTATTATATTTTTGTTTGCAACAGTCAAGTTACAGTTGAAGCTCACATATCAAATGGAAAGGGACATTTATTCACAGGAACATAAAGCTACGGATTTATCTCACCTTTTCATTGCTACCTAATAAAATTTCACCTAGTACAAAAACACTTAAATTGAACAATCTCAGGGCTATTAAAGTTCGAAGTCATTCAACTTGTGTTTCCCTTGTATTTCCTATAGTCCCTGGAGTGGCTGAACTATTGACAGTCCAATGTTTGAAGCCCCAAACCATACAATACAACACAATGATACAAGTTGTATTGTGTAATCTTACCACAATGTTCTCGACCAACATACAATTTCCCGATTCATAAGAAAAATAACTTTTCATTTTTAATTCTGAACTTGCTGTACAATTCCAGTATTATATTTGACTTACATGGACTTTCACTTGTACACTTCATAAAAATATACATTTTATATTCATTATAAAATATACATTTTATGGGTATTTTATTTTATTGTTTTATTAATCTACTATTTTCCTTAATTATTAGACAATATCAGATCTTGTAATGATAAACATGTTATTTTCAGTTCCTTTTACTGATTGTGAATTTTTCATGAAAATGCCAATTCCATTTTCAGCTCTAATTTTCTGATTTTATACAACACTGGAAAAACATTAATCCTCAAGGCCAGCATTTCTTGCAAGTTCACATTAAACAGATCAAAGAAACATTATAACAATTCTTGCTGTGTATAGAAATTGCTTTTTTGCAAACATAGAATATGAATCTAAAAAAGAACTTGGCTAGATCAGTTTATAGGGCCACCTAGTCCAGCTTCTGCAATGGCCATTTATATGGATTTGGACCTAGCAATAAAAGTAAGAAAAGCCTGCAACCATCCATGTTACTGCCACATATTTAAGGTGACCAGATTTTCAGATTGGTAAAGAGGGACACCATTGACGGGGGCGGGGGGGCGGGGGGGTTGATTAAAAATTTTATATTTTGTCAAAAGGTCACCCCAGGACACTGAAATCATCATAAATACGAATCTGTTGCCAAACAAAATTTTGATCATGTGACCATGAGGATGCTGCAACAGTCGCTAAGTGTGAAAAATGGTCACAACGGTCGCTAAGTGTGAAAAATGGTCATCAGTCACTTTTTTCAATGGCATTGTAAGTTTGGTCACTAAATGTTTTCCCCCTCCTCGAGACACCTCACTTCTTCCTTCATTCCTCTTGCTTATCTACCTTCACCTTATCCGTCTTCTGCTCTTTCCCTCTCTTCTTCCTTTCTCCTTCCATCCTCTCTTCTTTCCTCACTCACTCCCTTCCTCCTTTTCTCTTCCTTCCTCCTTCCATTCTTTCAGCTTCCTTTCTTTTGGCTATCTACCTTCTCTGTCTTTCTGCTCTTTCCATCTCTCTCTTCCTCTTCGCTTCTGTTCCTTCCTCCTTCCATCCTTTCACCTTCCCTCCTTCCTATTTCTTCCTTCTTCCTTCCACCTATCTACCTTCACCTTCTCTGTCTTTCTGCTCTTTCCCTGTCTTCCCCTTTCCTCCCTCCCTCCTTTCTTTCCTTTCTAGTTCCATCTTTTCTTCTTTTGTCTCTCCCTCCCTTTTTCTTTCTTTCTTCCTTCCTCCTTCCTCTTGCCTATAAACTTCATCCTCTTTGTCTTTCTGCGCTCTTCCCCTTTTCTTCCTACCTCCTTCCCTCTTTTCTCCCTCACTTCTTTTTCTTCCTGTCTTCTTCCATCTTCCTCCTTCTCCTCCCTCCTTCTATTCTTTCTCCTTCCTTCCATCTTTTCTCCTTCCATCTTCTCCCCCACTCCCTTCTTCTTTTCCTTCCCCCCTCCCTCCTTCCTTCCTCTCCTTCTCACTCTCTCCTTGGGAGGGGTTGGGGGGGCAGCAGAGACCAAATAAAGTCAGAAAATCTTATTAAAACTTTCCTATTTGTTGGATCGCATTGCTGCGAACTTATAAACCAAATCAGGGGAACATTTTGCAACCGAGGGTGCCCTTTCCCCAGTTTTGCAAGGAATGAGAAACGGTGCTTTAATCCGAAGCAACTGCAATCGGAACCGCAGACAGGGAAAGAAAGAAAGATCCTTGTAGCACAAAACCCACCTTTGCATGGTTGTGAGAACATAGGTAAAACAAAACAAAACAAAAAGCACAGCGTCCATCCGCCCTCTGAACGGGACTCAGCGTGACTCCGCTTTGAATACAAGGACAGCCGGGCAATGTTCCCTCTAATTTTTTTTCAGTGTGAGCGGAAAAGTACAGTGTGTGAGCGGCACAGTTTCATGCCTGAGCACCTAAGAGAGCCACAGTTTGAACTGCTGTCGCGTCTGCTGGACATTTGCGCAACATTCCAAGCGTCAAGCGCCAATTGCGAGCGAGGTTTCAGCCCGATGAATGCCAGACATGAAAAGTGCCACTCAAACACTATACTTTTCCGCTCACCCTGAAAAAAAAAAGGCTCTCTGCTCAGCTTTTACATTGTTAGACTGGCTAGAGAGAGACATGGCACCAACAGGGTCCTGGGTCCTGGCATTTTGCAGGCAACCTGTCCTCTCACATTCTTTGGAATGCAACCCATCACATGTGAATTAGATTTTGCCAATTATCCTATTAAAAGATAATCCTATTATTCTAAAATACGACTAACTCAATATTAAAAACTGTAAATATTTGATGCTGATAAATAATAGCAGTAATTGTTATTTAGTATGAGTAAAATCAGTATTGATATATCAATATAATATCTATCAAAATTGACAATAAACACTAAAATAACAATACAAATATATAATGTGAAATATAAATGTAATAAAGGTAATATATAAATGCAACATAAATGTAATAAAATAATTTATCATGAAACACTCCCCCTTTAAAGTAGTAAGATCAATTAAATAGTCTAGCAAGTTTGGACAATATGCTATATGTTATGTTACTTAAGAATATATATACCTCAGAGTCAGATACAACATCCACATCATTTCCAACTGAGTCAATAAAATCATATGCCATGCCAAAACTATTTTAAATAAAGATATGAAATTAATCAAGTATTGCATTTATTTTTCAAAATGAATGTACATTTTTTTATTATTTAAGTTTTGTACCCTATCTTTTCTAACGTTAACTTTAAAAAGATGTTACATCAGACTACAATACAAGTAATTAAATGAAGACTAAAATAAGTGTTTTGGCATATTGAGCTTTTTATATTTCTTTCTAATATTTCTTCCTTAGTTGAGAACTTCCTCCTCAGCTTACTTACGCATTAACTGTTTGTTGCTTTTATGGTTTATTCATTCACTGCTCCATCTTCAGTTTTTTTCACAGGGGGAGGGCTTCCTTCCTTCCCTCCCTCCCTCCACTCCTTTGGCCACCAATTTTGATCCAATTCTCTCTCTCTCTCTCTCTCTCTCTCTCTCTCTCACACACACACACACACACACACACACACACACGTTCTTTGGGGGGGGTTGAATTACTCCGCCTCACTGCGCAAAGTCGGCTCAGCATGTGTTCGGCCTCCACTTACGCCGAATCAAATCCGCGGCCGGCGGGACCAAGGCAGGGGTTGCATTTCAAAGCCGCCAGTCCTCTTGCTTCTTCTCCTTCACCAGCAAAGCTCCCGCTGGCTTCCCGGCCCATGGCTTTGGCGTCTCTCCCTCCACACGGAGCACCTGAGCTGGCTCCCGCGTTATCCCTCCCCCTTCCTCCTCTGCCGTGCTTTTGAGGCCACGGGAGCTAGTAGGAAAGCGGCGGAGGGCTCGGCCGCTTTCCTACTAGCTCCCGCGGCCTCAAAAGCACGGCAGAGGAGGAAGGGGGAGGGATAACGCGGGAGCCAGCACAGGTGCTCCGCGTGGAGGGAGAGACGCCAAAGCCATGGGCCGGGAAGCCAGTGGGAGCTTTGCTGGTGAAGGAGAAGAAGCAAGAGGACTGGCGGCTCATCAAAACAAGTCTGGGGAGGTCCTTTGCGGGCGGCCAGTTCTAGCCGCCTGCAAAGGACTTCCCCACGTTTGCTTTGGTAGAAATCTCTGCGCGGCAGTTAGAAACCTCTGCGCGGGGATTTCTTTTTATGTGCGCGGCCACGCAGGCGCGCACCTTAGAGGGAACAGTGCAGCCGGGCAGGGGGGATAAGCACCTTCATTTGCATTCTCTGCGACCATGATGCTTTGCAAGGAACATTTCCCAGGCCTTTTGCAGATTTTTCCTTTCGTGCTTAAAAAAAAAAGGGACTTCTTTAAAACGCCACAGAATGAGCTTTCAGCCTGACAAAAATGCAACCCCTTCCTTCGTCCTCCTCCTCCTCCTCCATCACTAACAGCTGGAGGCTCAGAAATCGGAGTGAAAAGCCAGTCCTCCATCTCTTCCTGGATTCACTCTGAAGTTTTAAATCTCCCTTCTGTGCATTAACACTCCCTCCCCCCCCCCCTCTCTCTCTCTGTATCTATTTGTCTCTCACTCTCTGTGTGGCTCTTTGCCTCTATCTCCCTCCCTTCGTCTCTCTGTCATTCTCTGTGTGTCTCTGTCTCTGTCTCTGTCTCTCCTTCCTCCCTCCCTCCCTGTGTGTGTGTGTGCGTGTGTGTGTGTGTGTATCCCTGCCCCCACGGATGGGCTCCGGACTAGCGGAGCCTCCTCTTCCTCCTTTTTAACCAGGCGATCTTTGGCTGCTGCACAATCCCAAGGCCACGCGCTGCTCGGTTTGCTTAATCCGGCGCGGCTTCAGAGAAAGAAGGCGTGCGAGAAAGCCCCCCCATCCCCGCTGCCTGAATGTTTGAAGGAAGGAGGCTGCAGGCTCCTTTGTCCTCGGCTATGCAATTTTCTTTTGTTCTCTGCTGTCTGAACGAGTGAATGACGCAGAGGGAGAATGAAAGGAGATTGCGTCCCTTCTGTCTCCCCGTTGCTCAGAAAAGCAACTCCGGGAAGGTCCTTTGGTGGTGGCAGGCATCCTAGAACCTGCCTGCTAGCAAAGGACCTTCCCAGAGTTGCTTTTCTGAGCAATGGGGAGACAGAAGGGACAAAATGCCGGCTGGCTGGGATGGGTATACAGGGCTGGGGGTGGGGCAGGCTTACTTCTGGGTCCGCTCACAAATATCGGGACTTTTTAAGAACGCTCCGGGACACGGGACAAATTGTGCGAAAGCGTGACCGTCCCGCGAAAATCGGGACGTCTGGTCACCTTACACATATTCCCTTATTTATTTATTTGATATTTTATCCCATATTTATTACTTTATAAGCTAACTCAAGGCAGTTAGCATACACAGGATTCCTTCCTTCTCCTATTTTTCTTACCACAACCCTGTGTCATGACTTGGGCTGAGAGAGAATGGCTGACCCAAATTTACCCAGTGTCAGACCTGCAGTCATATTCCTTTTAGGATCTTTGGTTTGCCACACTCTCTCTTATTTTACTATGCTGTTTCATTAGTGGGTTAATTAGAAGGGGAAATAGTAAGTAGAAGAATGTGTTGTTGTCAAAATAAAACATTCCTTTCTAGAAGCCCAAGGTCATTCTTTGCCTCTGCACCTGACCGGAAGTGGAGGGGTGGAGATGCCAGCATGGCAATAGAAGATTGGACCATGTGATGGACTTGTGGGTGTGGGAGCAAGATCATGAACTTTCAACTGGGTGGAAACCCCAGGAAGTTTTCAGATTCGGATTTCCACAGATGTGCCAACATGTCTCTCTTAATAAATTGGAACTTAGAACAATACTTTGCCTTGGACTCTAATTTAATTTTGGATGATATTTGGAACACTGACATCCAGCTGGCTTTCATGTATAAAGCAGGATTAGAAGTCCTGGTTTCTAGGTCAGCATCTTAGCCACTACATCAAATTAGATCTTTTTAGGAAGGAATTATCTTACATTCAAGGTTGTCCTCCTTTCAGATAATCCAGTAAATTTTGTGGGTAAGAATATGACATCACTTCATATTATGTACAACTGTTTTAAATCTTTTCAATAGAATAGTATTAACTCACATGGATGACTATTTAGGAATGATAGGGAAATACACCCTTCTGCATTTTGACATCTTATTTTTAAGTTATCTTAAAGATTACAAGGAACTCCAAGATGAAAATTAGGTCCTTTTAAGATTTTATGGTAATAACAATCTGACTCTGTATTATTTTATAATCAGATGAGTTGAGTTAAATAAGTGTTTCAAATACTGTATAAGATTGAATGAAGAAACATCTTCTGAGGAAGTGGGTCAAAAATAGGAGAGATATTAAAATTTTCAGAAGTTGCCAAGTTTCATTTCAATAGTATTTGATATGGGTTTCATAACAACATTTTTTAAAAAAATATCTTAGTTGAGGCAGGCATAGGAAAAAGAACAGCAGAGCAGCCTCCAAATTGTGCAGCAAAGAGCCTGTAGAGATTCTAATGAAGACGATATTCCACTCTGTCTTGCAAATACAAGTTGCAAAAGTCTACTAAATATGGACTCTACCAACTTTGTATCAATGGTTTTGCTGGGCTGGCAGATGTTATCAGTGTGGCTGGTTAACGAGAGTGTGTGCCTGTGGGAATAATATGCCAACTGTGCAATTCTTTTTTAAAAAAACTTTGATTGCATCTTAAAAACACAATAATATTGTTACTATAATATGCATTGATATAAATAAATGTCTTTTATGCAACAGTTTAACAACAAGCATGCTGTTTCAGGTTTGATAATGTAAAGAAGAATGTTCACTCACAAACAAGATGAAAAGTGGGAATGGAAGGGGAACAAAAAGTCTTAAGAACTTCAGAGAGAGAAGACACTGAAACTAATAGGAAACATACTACAAAGCAGACTCATATGAAAGATTGAGGAAAGATAATTTTATAACATACAGATCTAGGAAAAGTTAATGTTTCACATATTACACCAAATTGAAAAAGGACAGGGAATAAATCTGAGTCTTTAATATTTTTCCTCTATTTCTCAACTTCCAAGCCGCCTTGTCTAAACAAATTCTATTCAGAAGACCAAGAAACAAAGAGAAGAGCAATACGTCTGAGAGAGGTCAGAAGAACAGAGTTAGCAAAAGTATTAATGCTAAATGACGGTTGTTAATATCAAAGATACTACTGCACTACAACTACTATCTTACTTTTCAGTTTTATCCATATGGAGAAGGAAAACTACAGGGATGTTTAAGACTCTACAACACATGTCACATGACGTATTCAATAATACAATAATTCAATCATGTCACATGACATATCATGATGTTTTTTACCTTTGCGGAGCCGGGGTGAATGTGGCCTGTGCGTGACACATCCAATCCATGGGCGCCAGTTTGACAGGCCTGCTACAAAGTCCGCTGCGTCTTCACAGCCTACTGAAATATCTCTAAAGTGATTCAAAGGCTTCAGAATGATTTGATACCTCAAAATCAATTCATAAAATAGAAATAAAAGAGATTCCAAGCTTCACTCAGTCCTATAAGCAACATGTCTGGGGGGGGGGGGGACGGGGACAGGATCTCCTTCTAAATTCTTTGACACAATTTTTCAAGCGCACAATTCCAATTCAGAAAAAAACAGAAAGTCCAGTTGCCTCTTGAAAAACCACCTTTGGGACAACCATGACCTGGATGATTGAGAATCTCCATAGACATGATGTACAATGACAATAAAGGCTTTGAATTGATTTAGAAAAACTGAATTTGAATTCATTCACAACTTTAGAAAGAATATTAATTATTAAAAATGTAATGCTGTCAAAATATATAGGTTGGGAGACATAAAAATATTGATCTGAATAAAGTCACATCAATAATCTTGGTTGTCGTTTGGTCAATTTTCATCATGACAAAACTATACTGCTGCTTGGTCTTACTGGCAAACAAAAGATAAATGTGCTTGAATTTCCTAAAATGTTCAAAGATAAGAAAGCAGTGACTATAATTTTCCAAGCACTGCTTTTCCCCAAATGTCAAAAGGGTCATTTTGTAGATTGCACCTGACATCAATACATCTCTACAGGGGGGAAATATGAAGGTAGTTAAAGTGTATCTGCCTTTTCAAATCTAGTTCAATTCCCTGTAAAAAGCTGTCCTATTTACAAAACAATCAGGCGGGTTGTAATAAAACCATTCATAACATGTGGCAGTTCTCTGACATTGTACAGAATTTAATATGCACATATTCATTCTCCTAAGAAACGTGTTGTGCTCTCTCACACACAAATCATGCTAGAGTGAACCAATTATAGATCTTGGCATTAAAAAATAACTATATAGCATATGCTGTGTACACTAGATGGATGCCACCCACAGAAGGTTAATGAAATGTTGCATTACATCAAGCCATTATAGAGCAAATGCCAAGGCTGTGCTATTTCAATGTCTCCTCTGCCTGTGATGAAAAAGACAGAAAAGAATGAGCTTTTGCTATGGGTCTCATACATTTATTGGTCCTTCCATATGCTAATGTTTTCTTTAATGCAGGCACTGGTGTCTACTGCCAATTTTGTGTCAAGGATAAAAAAAAAACCCAATTGTGGGAGCAAAGAAATGACTACTAGACAAGTACTTCCGCTACAAGGGAAATAGTAACTAAATGAAAAGATATCTGCTTGCCATATAGCATAAATTTCTGCAGAAAATACGCACTTGGGTGAAATTCAGGCTCATTTATAGAGGTGTTATTGCTCTTGTTTGTTTTTCTCAACGATTTGCAGAAAGGAATCTTGTCTCTTCTGACAAAATACAGGTATTAGTTTGTGAGCTTTTTTGTTTATTTGTAAATGATATGCCCTGAAAATACACTGTATTCAAAATGTTTATGAATTAAAAAAAATACATATTAACAAGTTAACGTTGTTTATTGTTATAGACCTAAATATTTGCTCTGAAAACCTCTATGTATCTATTTTAATGTTCAACAGCTGCAGTTAATATATTTAGCTCAATTAAAAATAATAATAATAACCACAACCACAACAACAACCCTACTTGGAACAGCTTATATCCTCCAATGTTACCTTAACAGTTTGTAGGCCCATGGTTAGGACTCAAGCTGTTGAGCTATCAACCAGCTCCAAAGGCTGTGAATCTCATCAAAGATTTAATAATAATAATAATAACAACAACAACAACAACAACAACAACAAAAACCAATGCCAAATCCGGCGAAACAACTGGCCGCTGTGATACAATTGTATAATAATAATAATAATAATAATAATAATAATAATCTTCATCATCGCAATGATCCCACTATCAGTAATCTTAAAAAAAATGAAAGTAGGCTACCAAACAGCCAAAAAAGCTGAAAAAATTTCAGAAAGTCAGAAATAGAAATCCAATCATTGACAAATACAGTCCGAGTATTCAGCACCGATATTTCAATGCAGTTTGGCATGGAAAAATGTGCCACTGTATCCATAAAAAGGGGCAAAATCACTGCATCTGAGGGAATTGAAATGCCCAATGGCCAACTAATTAAATGCAAAGAAAATGAAGCCTACAAATACTTAGGCATTCTGCAGTTGGATAACATCAAGCATGGAGAAGTAAAAACTATTGTCAGGCGAGAGTACACCAACAGAGTTAGGAAATTTTTGAAATCTAAATTGAATGGTGGAAATACAATCAAGGCCATAAATACCTGGGCAATACCAGTTATAAGATACACAGCTGGCATAGTTAACTGGACACAAGCTGATTTGGACCTTTTGGACCGAAAAACCAGGAAACTAATGACAATGCACTACAGTTTACATCTACGTGGTGATACTGATAGACTATATCTGCCCCGAAAATCAGGTGGCAGAGGATTATTACAAGTGAAGCAAACAGTTGAAGAGGAAAAACATGCACTGGCTGATTATTTAAAAGAAAGTCAAGAACATCTATTAATCGAAGTAAAGAACAAAAATCTACTGAAGGCCCAACAGACAAAACAAGAATACAGAAAAGATGTGATAAAATCAAGAATGGAGAGTTGGCAGAACAAAGCACTGCATGGTCAATTTCTGGAAAAAATAAAAGATAAAGTGGACAGGGAACAAACTTGGTTATGGTTAAAAACAGGTACATTAAAGAAAGAAACAGAGTCACTAATCCTGGCTGCACAAGAACAAGCTATCCGCACAAATGCCATTAAGGCCAAAATCGAAAAATCCTCTGATGATGCCAAATGCAGACTTTGCAAAGAAGCTGATGAAACTGTTGATCACATACTCAGCTGCTGTAAAAAAATCGCGCAGACTGATTATAAATTGCGGCACAATTCAGTAGAACAAATGATCCATTGGAATTTGTGCAAAAATTATAATATTAAAACAGCAACAAACTGGTGGGAACATCAGCCTGAAAAAGTCACCGAAAATCAGATGGTCAAGATCTTGTGGGATTTCCGTATACAAACCGACAAAATACTGGCGCATAATACACCAGACATCACACTGGTTGAGAAAAATAAGGTCACAATCATAGACATCGCAATACCAGGTGATAGCAGGGTCGCCGAGAAGGAACATGAAAAAATCGCAAGATACCAGGACTTAAAAATCGAAATTCAACGACTATGGCACAAACCAGCAGTGGTAATTCCAGTGGTAATTGGCACACTGGGTGCTATTCCAAAAGCACTGGAATTACATTTAAAACAGTTAAAAATTGACAAAATCACCATCAGTCAAATGCAAAAAGCCGCACTGCTTGGATCTGCACGCATATTACGAAAATACGTTACGACGTCCTAGGCCCCTGGGTGGGGCCCGACTAGTAACCAATGCCAAATCCGGTGAAACAACTGGCCGCTGTGATACAATTGTACAATAATAATAATAATAATATATGAAAACCTGAAAACTACAGACCAATAACATGCTTGCCAATAACCTTCAAATTACTCACAGGCATTATTGCAGATAACATGATGGATTATTTGGAAACAAACAACATCTTGCTAGTAGAGCAAAAAGGCAACAAAAGAAGGAGCAGGGGCACAAAAGATCAGTTCCTAATTGATAAAATGATATTAGAAAATTGTAAGAACAGAAAAACGAACTTGAATATGGTCTGGATTGATTACAAAAAGGCATTTGACTCACTGCCACATAGTTGGATCATAAAATGCTTAGAAACAACTGGCATTAGCAAAAATATTACATCCTTTACTGAAAAGGGGATGAAACAACGGAGAACTGAGTTGGCAGTAGGGAATGAGATCTACGGAATGGTTAATATCAAGAGAGGAATTTTCCAGGGTGATTCACTTTCACCTCTTCTCATCATCATCGCAATGATCCCACTATCAGTAATCTTAAAAAAAATGAAATTAGGCTACCAAACAGCCAAAGAAGCTGAAAAAATTTCACATTTACTATATATGGATGATTTGAAACTCTATGGAAAGTCAGAAATAGAAATCCAATCATTGACAAACACAGTCCGAGTATTCAGCACCGATATTTCAATGCAGTTTGGCATGGAAAAATGTGCCACTGTATCCATAAAAAGGGGCAAAATCACTGCATGTGAGGGAATTGAAATGCCCAATGGCCAACTAATTAAGTGAAGCAAACAGTTGAAGAAGAAAAACATGCACTGGCTGATTATTTAAAAGAAAGTCAAGAAGATCTATCAATCGAAGTAAAGAACAAAAATCTACTGAAGGCTCAACAGACGAAACAAGAATACAGAAAAGATGTTTGATAAAATCAAGAATGGAGAGTTGGCAGAACAAAGCACTGCATGGCCAATTTCTGGAAAAAATAAAAGATAAAGTGGACAGTGAACAAACTTGGTTATAGTTAACAACAGGTACATTAAAGAAAGAAACAGAGTCACTAATCCTGGCTGCGCAAGAACAAGCTATCCGCACAAATGCCATTAAGGCCAAAATCGAAAAATCCTCTGATGATGCCAAATGCAGACTTTGCAAAGAAGCTGATGAAACTGTTGATCACATACTCAGCTGCTGTAAAAAAATTGCACAGACTGATTATAAATTGCGGCACAATTCAGTAGCACAAATGATCCATTGGAATTTGTGCAAAAATTTTAATATTAAAACAGCAACAAACTGGTGGGAACATCAGCCTGAAAAAGTCACCGAAAATCAGATGGTCAAGATCTTGTGGGATTTCCGCATACAAACCGACAAAATACTGGCGCATAATACACCAGACATCACACTGGTTGAGAAAAATAAGGTCACAATCATAGACATCGCAATACCAGGTGATAGCAGGGTCGCCGAGAAGGAACATGAAAAAATCGCAAGATACCAGGACTTAAAAATCGAAATTCAACGACTATGGCATAAACCAGCAGTGATAATTCCAGTGGTAATTGGCACACTGGGTGCTATTCCAAAAGCACTGGAATTACATTTAAAACAGTTAAAAATTGACAAAATCACCATCAGTCAAATGCAAAAAGCCGCACTGCTTGGATCTGCACGCATATTACGAAAATACGTTACGACGTCCTAGGCCCCTGGGTGGGGCCCAACTAGTAACCAATGCCAAATCTGGCGAAACAACTGGCCACTGTGATACAATTGTATTATAATAATAATAATAATAATAATAATAATAATAATAATAATAATAATAATAATAATAAAACTCCGCCATTGCCGGTCCCAAGCCCGGATGAGAAAGGAGGAAGGTTGGGATCAGGTTGGCATCTGGTCCCGTAAAAAAACCCCCGCCAACCCATACAATATGGTGAAAAAAACAAATAAGAATTCCATACCGCATCGGTCGTCGCGCGGGTTAACAAGGGCCGCGGCGGATGTTGGGGTCCCTGGACATCCGTCGACAAGTGGGCTACAAGTGGACCAGCCAACAAAACGACAAAAATATAGTGCAGATGAAAACCGTGCCATAATGGCCTGTTACTACAACTCAGAGCCAGAAAAAAGAGGCTATTTAAAGCGAATGTATGAATTATGGAAACAACAATATCCAGATTCAAATGTTAGTGAACAACGATTAGCAGATCAAAGGCGATTTATTATACGGAATAAAGTGTTTAGTGAAGTTGAACATGAGGAAATTCAGGCAAATTGCAAAACCCAAAAAACAATATCACAAGCGGAAATAACTGATATTCAAGACACAACTAAAGACATTATAGTAGAACTCCCAGAAGAAGCTCTCGGGGAGGAAATAATATCACCACCACTAGAACCAGTTATCACTGAACCAACTGATGAACTAACTCAAAAACAAAAAGAATTGAAGGATAAGATCATGGAGCATTTTCTGCTTAATGAGGAAAGGCAACGTTTACCATCACTAAAAACTGTGCCAAAGAAAATTTTGGCCCCTATCATGAAAATGGTTAATGCAGTGTTTTCAACAATTGAACCAGGATCCATCTTGGAAACAAACCAGTTAATGTACAGCGCAGCTGTAATAGTCACTAATGAACTAGGCATTAAAATTAAAGTACCTAGTCATACAACAGAAAAAGCATCAAAGCCAAAGTGGAAAATCCGTTTAGAACAAAAAATAAAAAATTAAGGGCAGATGCTAGTAACTTAAAGAACATGCATGAGCAACGGCTTAAAAACAACAAAATCATAGATCGGCTAATCAGGAGATATAGATTGGATACAAGAAACATCAATGAAGCTGTAGAGATTGTAAAACAGCAGATAACAGCAACAGCTAGAAAAATTGAAAGATATGAGGCACGAATCATCCAATATAAACAAAATCAGCAATTTCGATCAGACCAACGGCGTTTTTATCAAAGTCTTAATGTAAATGGTGACACCAAAAGTGAAAAACCAGAAAAACAGGCCACAGTTGAATTCTGGAAAGAATTGTGGGAAAATGCAAAGGACTACAACAAGGAAGCAAAGTGGATACATGACTTTGAGAAAAGCATTGGCAACAAACAAATGCAAGTATTAGAAATAACAACTGAGATGGTCAAAAATCGAGTTAAAAAGTAAAGAATTGGACATCACCTGGAAAGGACCAATTACATGGTTTCTGGCTCAAATATCTGACCAGTTTACATGCAATATTGGCCAGGCAACTGAATGAAATTTTACAAAAGGGCCAAATTGATGAATGGTTGACATCTGGAAAAACATACTTGATTCAGAAAGATCCAACTAAAGGAACAACACCTGAAAACTATAGACCAATAACATGCTTGCCAACAACCTTCAAATTACTCACAGGCATTATTGCAGATAACATGATGGATTATTTGGAAACAAACAACATCTTGCCAGTAGAGCAAAAAGGCAACAAAAGAAGGAGCAGGGGCACAAAAGATCAGCTTCTAATTGATAAAATGATATTAGAAAATTGTAAGAACAGAAAAACGAACTTGAATATGGTCTGGATTGATTACAAAAAGGCATTTGACTCACTGCCACATAGTTGGATCATAAAATGCTTAGAAACAACTGGCATTAGCAAAATATTACATCCTTTACTGAAAAGGCAATGAAACAATGGAGAACTGAGTTGGCAGTAGGGAATGAGAGCTACGGAATGGTTAATATCAAGCGAGGAATTTTCCAGGGTGATTCACTTTCACCTCTTCTCTTCATCATCGCAATGATCCCACTATCAGTAATCTTAAAAAAAATGAAATTAGGCTACCAAACAGCCAAAAAAGCTGAAAAAATTTCGCATTTACTATATATGGATGATTTGAAACTCTATGGAAAGTCAGAAATAGAAATCCAATCATTGACAAATACAGTCCGAGTATTCAGCACCGATATTTCAATGCAGTTTGGCATGGAAAAATGCGCCACTGTATCCATAAAAAGGGGCAAAATCACTGCATCTGAGGGAATTGAAATGCCCAATGGCCAGCTAATTAAATGCAAAGAAAATGAAGCCTACAAATACTTAGGCATTCTGCAGTTGGATAACATCAAGCATGGAGAAGTAAAAACTATTGTCAGACGAGAGTACACCAACAGAGTTAGGAAAATTTTGAAATCTAAATTGAATGGTGGAAATACAATCAAGGCCATAAATACCTGGGCAATACCAGTTATAAGATACACAGCTGGCATAGTTAACTGGACACAAGCTGATTTGGACCTTTTGGACCGAAAAACCAGGAAACTAATGACAATGCAGTACAGTTTACATCCACGTGGTGATACTGATAGACTATACCTGCCACGAAAATCAGGTGGCAGAGGATTATTACAAGTGAAGCAAACAGTTGAAGAAGAAAACATGCACTGGCTGATTATTTAAAGAAAGTCAAGAACATCTATTAATCGAAGTAAAGAACAAAAATCTACTGAAGGCCCAACAGACGAAACAAGAATACAGAAAAGATGTGATAAAATCAAGAATGGAGAGTTGGCAGAACAAAGCACTGCATGGTCAATTTCTGGAAAAATAAAAGATAAAGTGGACAGGGAACAAACTTGGTTACGGTTTAAAAACAGGTACATTAAAGAAAGAAACAGAGTCACTAATCCTGGCTGCGCAAGAACAAGCTATCCGCACAAATGCCATTAAGGCCAAAATCGAAAAATCCTCTGATGATGCCAAATGCAGACTTTGCAAAGAAGCTGACGAAACTGTTGATCACATACTCAGCTGCTGTAAAAAAATCGCGCAGACTGATTATAAATTGCGGCACAATTCAGTAGCACAAATGATCCATTGGAATTTGTGCAAAAATTATAATATTAAAACAGCATCAAACTGGTGGGAACATCAGCCTGAAAGAGTCACAGAAAATCAGATGGTCAAGATCTTGTGGGATTTCCGTATACAAACCGACAAAATACTGGCGCATAATACACCAGACATCACACTGGTTGAGAAAAATAGGGTCACAATCATAGACATCGCAATACCAGGTGATAGCAGGGTCGCCGAGAAGGAACATGAAAAAATCGCAAGATACCAGGACTTAAAAATCGAAATTCAACGACTATGGCACAAACCAGCAGTGGTAATTCCAGTGGTAATTGGCACACTGGGTGCTATTCCAAAAGCACTGGAATTACATTTAAAACAGTTAAAAATTGACAAAATCACCATCAGTCAAATGCAAAAAGCCGCACTGCTTGGATCTGCACGCATATTGCGAAAATACGTTACGACGTCCTAGGCCCCTGGGTGGGGCCTGACTAGTAACCAATGCCAAATCCGGCGAAACAACTGGCCGCTGTGATACAATTGTATAATTAAAAAAACAAATCTGAAAACTGTGTAAGAATATGAAAACATATAGAGGTTATAGAGAACATAATGATCTTATCTTGAAAGTTCCTCAAACTGAAAAATGCTGGCCAGCTGCACTCTCCAAAGGGGGAATGCAGTGGAGAAATACATAAATAATGAGAATTCTTCTTTTCAAAGCAATGTTTCCCATGTGGCTTACAAGCTCTTTCTGCTTTTGAGCCTAGAAATATTATTATCCATTCCAAAGGCAGGACCATGGGGCATGTTTTCATGTGTCAGGGAGTCCTATAATACGTTTCAACAGAAAACTTTCACTACTTGAAATTCTGTTAACAGCCAGATGCACAATTGCTGAATCAGGAACACATTGTACAATTTCAAACACCGGATTAGTTTTTGTCTACCTTTTGGTTTTCTTACTGAATTATGTGACATGATTTTTTTTTTTTTTAAAAAAAAGAATTCAAAGCCTTGTTGCCTGTCATTAATCTTTTCACATAAGCAAATCAGCAGTCCCTTTAATCACTTGGATTGATATTGTGATTACTGGTAAAGCATCACATGCATCTGCCAATTTCACAACTATCAGATTCATGACAACATGAAAGCACAAGATAAACAGCATCATAAAGCATGCCAAGGCTGGAATTAAACATTACAGCCATCAGAGGGGAGATGGATTACTCTTTTATTGTACAATAATCCATACTGTAGTTAAATCTGGACATGCCATTCTGACTATGGCTTCTTTCATTTGAAACAGCAGTTTTAAGCAGATACACATGAATGCATTTTGGCTTGTTGGGTGATCACGAGAAAGGAAAGCAGCTGCATACACTGTTGAAAGATTTTTTTTAATCCACTTTCTGTCCCCCCCCCCCTTATTTGCAGCTACAAATGAAACTAATTAGCAAATGAAAGGTAATTAGCAAGCATGGAAAATCTTACATAAAATTTAATGGACTATTGGAAATTAAATGTTCTTTAAAAATAATAAATTTTATATTTGAAATATATCTGAAAATAAGTCATATCTTAATACTCTATTCCAGGTTCATTATAAATAAAGGTAAATTTTAAAAACACAGGAGATAGATCTCCTAATCAGAAGGAATGATAGCAGTATCCCAATATCTCAGGGGCTGCCACAAAAAAGAGGGAGTCAAACTATTCTCCAAAGCATCTGAGGGCAGAACAAGAAGCAATGGATGGAAACTAATCAAGAGAGAAGCAACTTAGAACTGAGGAGAAATTTCCTGACAGTTAGAACAATTAATCAGTGGAACAGCTTGCCTCCAGAAGTTGTGAATGCCCCAACAGTGGAAGTCTTCAAGAAGATGTTGGATAACCATTTGTCTGAAGTGGCCTAGGGTTTCCTGCCTAATTAGGGGGTTGAACTAGAAGACCTCCAAGATCCCTTCCAACTCTGTTATTCTATTCTATTCATATAAGTTATATCATATGTCCTACAATGCAAAATGAGAGGAGGAAAGACTTGATCATCTTGGGTGTGACCTCCTAACATGAATTTGGAAAGAGCATTATCACCTCATTTTCTTTGAAGGCTTCTCAATAGCAGGAAAGATTTTTGAGTCATTAGTCCATGTCCAGAGCTCTGAAACCCACCATAATTCTCCATGGGAATGGTTGCCTTACCTATGATCATGTGTAAATAACAATCAGTTACTTAACTTTTATTTATGAACATATAGAAACTCCGCTCTTATTGTACTTCTCAATATTTGGGGGCCTTCAGCAGGCATCCACAATGCCCTTAGATTGAGTGATGTAATATATGTCAATTAATTTGGAGGGAGGTTGGATGAAGGAAAGTGATGCTGCCTGTGAGACAATTAGAAAAGAGAGGGAAGAGTCCACAGTCACTTAATGGTCAGAGAAAGAAACTTAGAAAGCACATACCCTAATTGATCTGACGGTTAATAATAGAGGCAGGAAGTCTATATTTCATACTTACAAAATTCTGTTAATGTAGCTTTACAGTAAAATAGATTTAATGCAGCTAGTTCTGGTTTCTGGCTGGTTCACCTAGGATTGACGGGCAAGCAGAACCTATAAGCAAACATATCAAGGAACTGGATCATATGGGACTTTATAATTATAATCCTCATCTTGATTTGCACACAGCAGCCAGACAATCATCTGCCTCATTAACAAAAACATAAGAAAGGAGTGGGGGTATAGCACAATGAGACTTGCAACATCCCGTTATTGAAATGGTATGTGTCAGCCTTCCTAGGTAGACTAGACAAGAAATGCAACTAAATGGGTTAATTCTACTTTATTGAAGGCTGTTTTAACAGAAACTTGCAAGTCTGAAAGTACAAACTCTCCTGCTGTCTCCTTCACAGCCTTACAACTTTGTAGGGGAGCTCTCTTCTGAGCCTAATACTTCACCCATTATGCAGCTACAGCCCATGCTCCCTTTTATCTGACCGTAGGCAACATCTCTTCCCCCCATCTATTGGGAAGGTCATTCTCAATACCATTACAGTTTGTAAGAAAGTTCTGGGAGACTCAATTAAGAGATGCTGTCAAAGAAAGGGTTAGATAATGGTTAGAGAGCCGTGCTTCTGCAATGTTAGAATGCAGGCTACTTCTGCTGACTATCGGCTGCCAGAAATTTGGCAGTTCGAATCTTACAGGCTCAAGGTTGACTCGCCCTTCCATCCTGCCAAGGTAGGTAAAATGAGGACCCAGATTGTTGGGGGCAATATGCTGATTTTGTAAACTGCTTAGAGAGGACTGTAAAGCACTGTGAAGTGGTACATAAGTCTAAGTGCTATTGCTATAAGAGCAGTGGAGGGTTGCAGGCGGTATGCCCTGGATACAGGCGTACTGGAGCCTGCCAGGAGCACAGGGTACCATTCCGTTCTGGTGTTCCGGAGGGCCCACCCACCCGCCTGTGCTCCTTACCTGTCTTTAAAGTCTTCTGTGCTTCTGTGCACGCACAGAGTGCTTACAGCACCTAAGCGATGCTCCGCCAAGCAGCTGGAGCATCGCAGAGGCTTGCGGAGGCGTCGCTGGATGGTAAGAAGCATGTGTGCGCTGCGTGTGTGTGAACGCGCACCGTGCACGTTCATGTGGAGGACGCCGGGCCCCGTTGCAACTGTACCAATTGCAACGGGATCCGGAACCCACCACTGTATAAGAGACAGCATTGGCTGCAGTTGGATAGTGGACATGGCAAGAGGCTCAGAAGAGAGCCTCTCTAGTTTCACAAGCTGCACAAGAGATTTGGGGTGGGGGGGAGGGAACTGTACTTTCATAATTGCATGAGTCTGTCAATGCAGTTTTAAAATAAAGTAGAAAAAGCTCATCTTGTTATGGTTCCTATCTGGTTTAATCTGCAAAGCCAAGAGTTATTATAGCTAAGCTCAATAAAAGTAATTTTAAACTTCTTGTGGAATAGATTTTTTGATCAGGTCTATCTAGCAGAGTTGAAAGGATCAGAGAGATAGATTTTTCAAATGGCATAGCTAGTGCTATGGAGTCCTCTCTCTTCTCCCTCAAAAATTATACGCTCAAAAACCTCCAACTGACACTGCTAGATATTATCGTTGCCATCTCATGGGGTCCTGTCTCTTAGCTTCCAAATTTGAACGACTATGAATCATTTTACATAGAAATAGTCACCCATATGATTAACATTCAGAAAAATTAGTTCTTCTAGAACATTTTTTTCCAAGAGAACAGCTGATCTTGAAAAGCAAGTTGGTCGACCATCCATAGATCCATAGAAAAATAGTATCTCACTGTCACTGAACAATAGGCTTGAAATTGAACCATATCAATTAAACATACCATATCTTCTTAACTTAAAGTCAGTATCACTCTAGGTATCACTTCTCATTTCATTTCCTAGGATTCCTTGAAAGGACCATCGAGAAGAGGCCAGACAGAAGTAATCCCATCTAGTGCCTTTAGACTCCATGCTATACATTTTATTTAAAGATTGACTTACAGGGTAAATATGTGTATGGGTATTTATGTTTTTTCTATTTATAGAAAACTGTCTATAAAGAAATATTTAAATGTTAGAGCAGTTTGGTTTTAAGGCACCAGGCTAGAACATGGAAGACCATGAATTCTACTCCGACCTTAGGCAGAAAGTCATTGGGACAACTAAGAATGAGGCAATGGCAAACCACTTCCAAACTCTTGCACAAAAATTACCAAAACTCATCTAGACATAACTTAAACTCATCTAGAAACTTAAAGGCACAAATAAATAAATGCTAAGTCCCTATCAGATATACCAGTGTAAAAACAATACTTATTATTTTTTTATATCTACTTTGCTAGAAAATAAAATTGTGGATTCTGTAATAAAACTCCATAAACATATAGACAGACATTTCATTCATGTTGGCATATACTGAACAAGTCAGTTTGAACAGGAAAATATGACAGCTATTGTTTTCCCTCAGGCAAGTATCCCAAAGGACTGAAGCTATATCAACCTATGAAGAATACAAATGTATAGCGTATTTTTAATAAAGCAAGTCAACAAGAGTCTCACTACAGAAGAGAAGAGCCCATTCTCAATATCACAAATAAATCAATCAAATAATTTGAAGACAGACCTTGCATGACAGAAGTGCTTTCTGTTCGTAATGTTGAAGGAAAAGAAAGTGAAGATATTGATGGCTTTTGTACAACAGTATTCTAGGGCAACTGCAAGCAAATAGTTCTAAGTAGTTGGCATATAAAAATACGATCAATTTGTCAGATAGCAGGAATGAATTGTTTTATTTTCATTACTTACCTGTTTCCAACTCATAATAGCTTTACATCTTGTACATATCTCTGAAGCTTAATCATATAATCGTACGTTCAAGTATACATGGAAATAACACCAATCCAAATAGTATAATAAGATTGGAATATAATCATCTGGTTTAAGTTAAAATACAGTTTAACAAATTTGTATTTCACATTCAAAGTAATAACAGTTATCTGGTGACATGGATATACTCTGCAAATCATATTATTGAACCAATTAGATTATATGCCTGCGACAAAACTCCTTTAAAAAAAAAGGTTTTGGTTTTGTGCTTTGAGTTGGCTATGGATTTCTTTTCTCTATGTTGTGCTGATAAGTTGCAATTATGTAATGTAATTCAAACCAGATCATATAGAAAGAACAATAGCCTAGTCTTTATTACCTCCAGCATCTACTTTTGGGAAAGGGAAAGAAAGGTTTTTCTAAAGGGAAACAATTTTCCCTAGCTATTTTACATACGGCTATTCCCATCAGCAGCTATGATGATAACATTATTTTATAGGATCTCATAGATATTTGAACCAATTCTGTTTTGTTGGGACTGCAGCCCTGCGGATGTCCATTATCAACCATCCAGCATGACTACTGTTGTCAACCTCTCAAATAAATCAGACAAGACGAGCTAATTCTACTTTATTATAAAAATGCATTAATAGGATCTTGTATGTCTGAAAGAACAAATCTCCAGCCATCACTTGATAACTGCCTGATAAGATAGAGTGGACCCTTTTTAGGTTTCTCTGTCAGTTACTCACTTGTCACTCCTTTTATCTGATTGTTCCCTAGGGAGCATCTCTTCCGCCTATCTTCCAAAGAGATTCTCACATTCCATTACAACTTCAGTTTGCTTCTTGTGTTGCACACTCCCTTAGAGTAGTTGATTGTAGTTATTTTCTACTATTCAGTAAGTCATCATTTGCTATAGCAGCTATAGGATAAGAAACAGTTGCCTGACTGGTTGCTGAGAGAATAGGATCCCCTTAGTTTCATTCTTCCTAGACTCAGAGCAGTTTTCAGGATTTGCTCTGGTCATTTCTTTAGTATAGATGATTAGAGAAAATAGAAAATAGAAAAATGTTGCCAAGGCAAAGCGAGGTGAGGCTCTGCTAAAGAGAAGTTCCCTGAGGATGGGCTCTACCACAAATCCGAAAGCTCAGACAATTAAACCTGTAGTCCCAGTGATCAACCCAGATTGGATCAGTGGTGGGTTCCAGGCAGTACAGCCCGGTACAGGCGTACCAGTGGCAGCTAGGAGCAGTGGCTACCATACCAGAACGGTGTTTCAGCGGGGCCACCCGCCCGCGTTCCTTACCTCTTTTTGAGGGACATGGGCCAATTGTACATGCGCGCACAGCTTACGGTGCCTGTGCGACCTCACCGAACAGCTGGGGCATCACAGAGCTGTAGCATGTGTATGCATGCACAGCGCGCATGCCCGATGTGGACATCCGGCCCCATAGTGGTTGCGACAGGATCCAGAACCCACCACTGGATTGGATCCTGCAACATTATCCTAGGACATGTATATTCGGCTTCATTTGACAAAATCAGATCTCTGCTCTAGCAGGAACTTACTTTAATGTAGCCAGCTCATATTGACCCACATGCTCAATCTGTTCACTTGTTATCTAACCATATTTGTTTAGAAATAAAAATTTCCAAGTTGGATATTTTAATTTAAGCCCAAATGAGCCCAATGATGCCGTGGGTTTTGGGGGAGGCATGGTGAACTGAAGATATCTGCAAATTCAGAGCCAACAATTGCAGCAAAGGTTAAAGAACCAATGACTATATTAGTTTTTTTGCAACCTCTCTGGAGAAGAAGAGCGGCTGCTCCAGGCAGCCGCTTCTCAGGATACTACAGGATACCAGACTTCCATGGGTTTGAGCATCAGGAAATGAAAGGATTAGTCACCTTGCTTGCAACGGTGGCAGAGACTTTTAAAGGATGCTAGCCTTGCAAGCCTCACTTCCTAATCACTTTCAGAAGTTGTCTTTAACCATCTAAAAGCTATTAGAGACATTCAGAATGAGAAGTTTGAAAAGTCACCAAGTGAGTTTAGTTTCAGCTCTGAATATAACAAATTAATTACATGTTTAAGAAATTAAAGAATTTGAAATAAATTGCAAAAAGCTACATCTGATTTTTGATCTAATAAAGTTACAAACAGATTAAGAGCCCGGGTAAAGTTGGAATATTTTTTACTAATAAGATTTTGGAATTGGGAATTCCATTTATTTATGGAGCCTCCTTAAATATGTAGACCCCTACAGACTCATGACAATAGTACCCATTTGCAGAATGAGATTGCCATGAGATAGCCTTTATAGGAAATGCATCACATTTTATCGGCCAGGTGTCTCTCTAAAAAAACTCAGAAAGGTAACTTGGGTTCTGCTGGGCCCCGGAGCTGGTTGAGGATCAGGCTGAATCCCACAAGTCCCTTGAGTGGCTGACTGAGAAGCAGAATGAGGCCTACAAACTGTAACACCCGCCTCCACCTCCCAAACACCAGTAGCTTCTGCTTCCTGCTTTTAGGCTCCTTTGGTGGCTGGATGGGAAGGAGGCTGAAGATTAAACATATGTGTGCCATTAGATTCTGCTGCCCAATTTTAGGTTTCCTTGGGTGCCTGAGTGGCTGGATTGGGACCAAGCCAAGACCTGGGGGAAAACCAAGGGGCAAAGAGTGGAGCATAACAGAATAAGAGTTGGAAGGTACCTTGGAGGTCTTCTAGTCCAACCCCCTGCACAGGCAGGAAACCCTAAATCATTTCAGACAAATGGTTGTCCAGTCTCTTCTTAAAAAATTTCCAGTGTTGGAGCACCCACAACTTCTGGAGCCAAGTCATTCCATTAATTGATTGTATCCATCATTGATCCATGATTAATTGTTCTGTCAAGAGAGCAGGAAGTGAGGGCCATTAAGCAAGTCAATCTTGCTTAATGGTCATCTCCACTTGCAATCCTAATCAGATATTGTCTTAACTGCCTGTTTTCAAACTAAGGAGTCTCAAATATTCTAACCAATAGGGTAAAGGTTCAAACCCCTCAGTGCCTTCTAATCCTTTTCACAATATTTGAAAAATCTTTTTTCAAATGTAACAACTAAAAGTGGACACAGTTTCACAGTAATGCAGTATATTCTCATGTAAAGGCTTTACAATATTGGAAGTTCTACGTTTATGTCAAAATCATGGATAAGAGTGGCAAAGCATTTATCGGTTAAATATCTGTTGCAAACTTTGCATAGGTGTCAGGAAGGGCATGTGGTCAATAAATTCTCCGCTCCATTCAGTCACCTCCAACTCTACCCTGAATTAAGGGATTACAGAGTTGTAAAAAAAAAGTGATTTGTGATTCATTCTTTTCCAAATCCTGGAAAATTCTCTCCCTAACTTGGCATGGCTCCTGCCTTCTTTCATATCTGATCTGGGTACAATCAGAGACAAAAAGCTTCTAGCAAACTTCTAGGTTAGATAAGGGGCGATACTTATAGACAGGAATTTAACCTAAAGTAGTTCTGGATTTTCTTATTAAAGTTAAAGATATTAGTTTCACTGATTGTATATGCTGTATATGCTGTTCCACTCTAATATAGATCTTCAAAACTTGCCTTGTTGGGTAGTAATTTTATACCACAGAACATTTTTTTATCTGACTTTTTATACATGGTTGCATTGTGTTTCCTTAATGATATTGTCCTAATGTTTTACCTTTCACTCCCAAACTTCAAAGCAGTTTTGAAATTCTGAATTAAGCAATTTTTTACTACCCCAGAAAATAATATATTACAAATGCCTATACCTATCCCCCAAAAGAATGGAATTTATGAAAGTGAGATAAGTGGCAGTAAAAGCAAAAAAAATGTAGTTCAAATAAATGACCCTGTTATAATAAAGAACGTTGTAAATCTTTTCTTTTTTTAATGGAAACACATTACAAAACTACTATAGGCATCAATAAATAAAACTGTTTGGCACCTTCTATCTTAATATAATATGATACAGCCTGCATTTGCCACATAGTTATGAAGAAGCTTTATTTGCTTTATAATATGGTGCTGATGTGATTTATGGCTGCTAGATATCTTTTAAATTAAGATTTCTGTGATCGTTGTTTTCTATTAAGGCAAACACAACAATACTTCACAATTTTCAAAACAAAAAAACCTATTCATTATTCAGCATATTTCAGTCGCTCATCTGGGAGATGACAATGATTAATTTCTACTGATGAATTGGTATCTTCCAATAATTAATTTAAGATAGTCACTATTTTAACAAGTAACATATAAATTTTCCAAAGTATTTCTGGTTAAGTAAATGATGCAACGTCTTCATATAACTGAGTATAACTTATGGCTCTCATATTAATCTGTCAGATATTTGGAAAATATAGCATATTGCAACAAAACGCACTGCACAGCACTGATACTTTTAGGAAAATATACGTACAATATTTGGGGTACAAAATAACTGCAGATGATCACTAGATGGCAGGAAGAAGTAGGAGCTTTTCTCTTTATTATCATTTAGTAATTATCCAGACTTTTGCAGCTGAAATGTGCAGCCTGAATTAAATATGAAACTATTTTTAAAAATAACAATGAGGTTAGTGGCATTGTACAGTAATTATATTTCCCTGGAGAAGCTGTATTACTAGTAAAGATGGAATGAAAGAGAAGAAGAGAACAATCAACAGCAAGGTGGATGGACTACATTGTTGGAAGAGCTGAAAGATCAATTAGGGACAAAAGATCATGAAGAAAATCCTATCTATATGGTTGCTAAGAGTCACTACTATCTTTATGGCACGTGGTCAATCAATCAATTTTATTTAGCTCATTTTTGAGAAAGTGTTCCAGTGGTGGGTTGCAGGCAGTATGCCACCGGTACAGGCATATCAGTGCTTGCCCGGAGCACCGGATACCATTCCAGTACTGTGCTCCGGAGGGCCCACCTGCCCGCCCTTCTTACCTTTCTTTAAACTCTTCGGCGCTTCTGCACATGGCGCATACAGCGCCTGCCCAACACTCCGCCGAGCAGCTGGAGCATCACGGAGGCTCACAGAGGCGTCACTGATGGTAAGACACATGCACGTGCTGTGTGCGTTCATGTGGATGACGCTGAACCCCATTGCAACCGTACCAGTTGCAACGGATCCGGAACTCACCACTGAGGTGTTCTATGCACTTTACTGTATTTGATCACTAAATGATATTCAAAATACTGATAAGGGCATTTTGGCTATGATTTTCATCTAATGTAACTGAAAGATAAAATCTGCTTATAAAATAATTATAAATGGAAACAAACATATTTTTGTTTTTTTAATATTGTATCTTAGAAATGTACTGATTTTTTCACCCTTTAAGGACAGCCAGTGGCTATTTTCATGAAAAAATTGTTGATAAGATTTGCTTCCTCACTAATTATAGGATGTATCATTTAGTTACCAATTGATTTAACACCACAATCCTTACTTATTTGCACACATAAAGAATGACTTCAATGAGCTATTTCCGCAATTTCATTCTGTAAATAGTTCTGTTTTTCAGTCATATTCATTGTGACTGTTCAAATATGTGCAGGTAAAGGACATGGCTACTTATATTTAAGTAAGTTTGATAAAAAGTTATTAATAAACTCAAAGTTTCTCCATGCTAAGATGACATAATTTGGCCTATACCCATAAACAATCACAAAAATGAAAATAATTGTGCTCTAATGAGTTTAGGCAACGTATGATAAACTGTAATGACTCTACGTATTGATTATATATATATATATATATATATATATATATATGTGTGTGTGTGTGTGTGTGTGTGTGTGTGTGTGTGTGTGTGTGTGTGTGTGTGTTATATTTATGCTGATAAATAAAGGGAGACTAGTATAGATCTATTTCAAGCTATTTAGCTCTCATCAGCTAGCATATCCTTACTGGGATTAGGCTAGCTGATGAGAGCTAAATAGCTTGAAATAGATCTATACTAGTCTCCCTTTATTTATTTATCAGCACAAATACAACACAAATGTAACAAAAAGGCAACAGTAAAAATATTGGGTTTCTGTCTGTTTGGTCTCTTATGACAAGCCGATGGACAGAGAATGGAAGCAGTGAACTTCTTCCCATATTTGGGCATACCAGGGGTTGTGACTTTATATATATATATGTGTGTGTGTGTGTGTGTGTGTGTGTGTGTGTCTTTATATATATATATATATATATATATATATATATATATATATATATATATATATATATTTACATAGCAAAATAATTTGTGTGTATGTGTGCTATTCACAGTATTAAATAAATTATTTCCATAGTTAGTTATTTCATAGAAAGAGAAATTATTTCTTAAAATCTGACTATCATAAGTATTAAGGCTCACTAACACTGGTCTACTCACGGAAATTTATTACTGAAAAGTTGAAATCTACACAGGTAGTCCTCATTTAATGACTGTCCTATTTAATGTTACAATGCTGCTGAAGAAATAATTTTACAGTTGGCCCTCATACTTATGATCATTGAACCATCCCTGCATTCATGTGATCAAAATGGTTTATAGCCAGCTTCACAGCTTTACTGGAAGTAAAATTGCAAATCATGGTTATGTAATGTCTTAATAACTTAGGACAAACTTAGAGATTGATTTATCAGTTCAATTCTGGTTGTTAGGAAGGACTATCTATACAGTAGATAGGCATTATTTTTATTATACAGTTTAGCACTACAAATGGAACCCTCACTTCTTTCAAAATAAATTTTGCAATCTCAAATAGGCTTCTGTGTGAAAAGTTTGTTCATGTCTTTTAGTTGTTATATGGCCACCCACAAAAAGACAGTATCACTTATCTGAGGTGGGTGGCTATAGAAATTAAATACAGAAGTAGCAATCTGGGGGCAAATGTTACTTCAGAGATCATACTTCGTGAAACTCAATTTTGCCTTACTGATACAGATATCATATGAGGTTAAAGTGCAGCTTTGTGACTATCATAAAAATTTGTATTTAATAAATTTAATAAATTAATAAATATACTCCTAATAGTTATAAAATACTGCTAACATTAATCAATTTATGCAGCAGCTTCACAACCAAAGGTTACAGGGCTTTTTAATGGTACAGTTCTTCCAATGCTGAGATTATCATTTTTGGCTCAAAAAAACAACAACAACAAACTAGTAAGGTTCCTTCCTGCCTTGGAAGGAAGCTCAAATAAAATCAAAGTGAGCTGAAAAAAGCAATTAAATGGAAATTCTGATATAATCGGACATCTTTCATGCTCTAGCATTTTCACTCCTGCTTATTTCCCAGGTGCTCAGAGCAGCACTGACTAAAGCAGTTTATAAATTCATTCTTAAATTGTGAAGCTGGCTATGAAGCATCTGAATCTCAATCACATGACTGCAGGGATGCTGCAGTGATCATAAATATGATCCCAGTTACACAACTGCTTGCTTAAATAATTTGAGATTTTGGAGCAGATACTGCTAAACCCTGTGACTTACATCAGAAGTCAGGAAAGACAAAAGAGTTGCACTGCAATGCCTTGCATATTGTTTTTGACAGTGAATGTTAGTAGCAAATACTTGTGCTTTATCTTTACATTGCTTACTATGGAACACATTTTCATTTTTCTCGGATACAGCCATTGAATCTGAGCCTTCTCCCTCATGAATGTGGGTCTTCATAATGCTCTTCTCCCAATCTGATTCTGAGCACACTGAAAGGAATAGCAACAGGGGAGGGGAATAAAATATCATGATATTGGGTTTCAGCAACTTGACTGGCCTATTCTTGAATCATAGTAATTATCTTTGGTAATCCCAATCACAAGATTTTTTAAAGGATGAGAATAAAGAGACCTTTAGTTTTATTATTCAGAATCATACCTCCTGCTGCCTAGTCCCCAATTCTGACTAGCTATGTAAAATTTATTTGGTAGTCGACCTGTCCCTTCCATCATTGTTCACTTTACCTTTCTCTTTCCCATCTTTTCTCTTCCCCATATATTTCACTAATTATTTCTCTTCTAAAATATAATCATATTTAAAAAAAATAAACCCAATCCTTCCTTTGCTGCCTTCTTCTGTCAACCCTGAAGCTGGCCTAACTGTGGCCATTTTCTTTTCTGTAGCTTTCCTCTAGGGAGGAAAAGCTTCTTCTCGTTCTTCTTGTTCTCCTTTTCTCCATCATCATCATATTTTTTTTCCTTTCATTAATGTCACATTTTGTCACCCCACTGATTTAGGTTTGGATTCGTGTTAGGAGAAAACTTTGACAAACAACTTTTTTGTTTCTGCCTGTGGTGTATCTTATAGCTTCAGTCCAATCAGAATGTAGCTTGTACATATACGCCACCTTATTTTTATGAAGAACCTAGAAAATTGTGATATCTTTTGCCCCCTCCAAAAAAGCAGAAGCAAGAGTTCTGGCTTCCACAACTCCCAAAATGGTTCTCAATATTTGTAGTATACTAATAAAAAAAATTCACCTTTTGCAAAGAGGAAAAGAAAGCTAGAAGCAGTCGTACTCTTTCTGTGTCTGTTACAGCTGTGGCGATAGTAACTATGGTGCTAAAAGGAAAAAAGGACAATTTAGGGACGCAGGAGGGCACAGACCATCTCAGACTCAAGTATCTATTACTGATGACATGGGGTTGATGACAGAGGAAGGATGTTTTTCTAAACTACACAAGCTGTCCCTGGCAAGGAAGCTAGAGTGCTTATACCAAAAGCATAGAAAAAGAGGCAGAGAAGCCATTGCTAGCAGGTGTTCCTGCTGATAGTGCATTATTCCAGGATGGTGCGTTATTTCAGTGCTGATGAGCAAAACATCCTGTGTCCAAGCTCCATGCCTGGATCAATTATAAAATGCCCAGACAACAGAGGCAGCATAGTGTGAGATCATTTCAAAGTGGTGACAGATCACAGCTACACTATCTGCAACAGTGCAAAAGGAAACAGAGAGGAGAGTGTGTTGGAAGCAGGCAAGGTACCCAGAATTGGCATTTGAAAGGCATCATTAGGCTGTACTATTGGCAGCAAATCATTCCGTAGTATATTGCATGCCCACATTTGGCTTTCATCTCCCATTCTTTTCCTCCAATAGGAAGTGACTTAATCTGGTAACCATGGAAGACCCTGAATGTGGCAAATACACACCCACCAAATGACAAGTCCCGATATGGCACATACCAGCCGCTGAAGAAACAGGAATATAATCAACAGCATGCATAGGGCCGTTCTGAGGCTCCGTGAATAATTATGATTGGTTTAAGTGGGGAGGGCTTCTACTTTCCATACGGCAATCACAAGCACAGGAAAAATAACATGTAATGGGAAAGGGCATCTGTAGTGACTTTGCATACTTTCTTTCATTTAAGTTAGAACCAGAACTGAAGAAATGTTTTTTTTTTTTTAGTTTTTAATAATCTCACGTCTAGGTTGAATGAAAAGTAAAGGCTTCCATGTTATAATGACAGTATTGATGTGCTAGAAGGTCTGACCTGCTCGTTAGCATTCATTCTTTCACTTCAGTTTGTGGCAAGTAGCTGCGAGGGGAAAAAATGTGTTCATGAAATGGACATCATCAGTGTGATTTAAGCAACGTGCCAAGATTGATTTTTTTTTTTTGACTACTGAAGAAACCCTTCCAATTAAAAATGAAATCCAATTCACCACTAAAGGCAGGTTGTTTGTGGGGATGGCTGTGTTAACGCAAATATTGTGTACTGCTGGCCCCAAAGTTGTAAAGATGATGAACTGGGAAGAACTGATTTGTGATTTTAAAAACGGGAACAACATTTGATAGCAGCAGACAAATTTTACACAAGAAAGATTGATGAGTTGATTAAGCACAATTTTTGAATCGGTCAAAGGGAAATGGCCATCAAGGTTGGGATTTCACAGGAACATGTGGCTCACATTTTTCATACAGGTAGTCGTCAACTCACAACAACAATTGGGACCAAAATTTCCATTGTTAAACAAGGCGGTTGTTAAGTGAGTCACACCCAATTTTACAACCTTTTGTGACAGAGTTGCTAAGCAAATCACTGTAGTTGTTAAGTGAATCTCATAGTCGTTACGTGAATCTGGATATAACCCCATTGGCTATGTTTGTCGGAAGCTGGCTGGGAAGGTCCCACTTCCTCAGAGCACTGCAACCATCATAAACACATTGGCCCTCCCAGAGTCATCTTATAGGAGAGACGGGGAGCCCTAAATTTTAATAATATGACTGTGAGGGTGCTATAATGGTCATACATGTGAGAACCGCTATTGTCACTTTTTTCAGTGCCATTGTGACTTCAAAGGTCTCTAAACTTATCAAGGATTAACTGCTTCTCAAATTTTACAAGAAACTTACAGGGATAGCTTGAGCAACTGCCAGGAGTCAACAATGACTCAAAAGCACCAAAAAAGCAAAATAAACAAATTAAAAAATGGTTCAGTAGTCAGTTACTTTTTAAAAAAAACTGGAATCCAGCAATGAATCATTTATAAAGGAACCACATCATGATTATTATGTACCTATAGTCCTCAGCTTATGACAGTTTGTTTAGTGACCGTTTAAAGTTACAATGGCACTGAAAATAGTGACATGACCGTTTTTCATACTTACAACGCTTGCAACATCCCCACAGTCACATTATCAAAATTTAGATGTTTGGCAACTGATTCATATTTATGAAGGTTGAAATGTCCCAGGGTTCTGTGATCACCTTTTGCGACCTTCTGAGTCAATGCGGAAGCAAGATTCACATAACTGTAATTAACTTTTAACAACTGGTGCAAGAAAGATCATAATATGGGGCAAAATTCACTGAATAACTGTCTCATTTAGCAACAGGAAGTTTGGGATCAATTGTGGTCGTAAATCAAGGACTACCTGTAATTAGTATGTTTATTCTATCTAGCTGAATAAATCAAGGTCCATATACACAGTATTTTATTCCACATACAAATGAATATAACCAATGAATTAATTCAACAATTTGATATTATATTATAAATTCCTTCAGAGATGCTCATCTTTAACGTAAACTGTCCTCACATGGACTATATCCCTGCTATTCTTTATCTATTTCCATTTGTGATATAGACTTGTCTCAATTCTCTTTCTTTCTTTCTTTCTTTTGAAGGGACTGGAATTGTCTTGCCTTTTCTATATAGAATGCACAAAGGCATTTCTGGCAGATCATAGCATTTCTCACTGAAACAATTATTAACGCTTCCAGTACTGTTGCTACATGGAGACAACACAACTGGCATATTGATCTGGTTCCTATGTTTGTGTCTCTGTTACATGGTGTGTTATTGCTGATAAGTAACTACTATAGGTTAGGGAATTGTCTGTAAGCTGGGCATCAATAGCATTATTGCCAAGGCTGGACTGAATAAGGTAAAAACCAAATACCAACTTCTCTCTGGAGAAAATGGTTTGGGACTTAAGTGGGCCATCAATCCCAGAAGGGAAAAAGAATGTCATACATATTGGTATTTTAATTGTTCTTTTGTTTGCATTTTAATTGCATGGCATTTCAAAAGGCAATTTTAGCTGAAAAGTGGTACGACAATATTCAGTGATTGCAGATTAGAAATTGAGGAGTTGGTAAAGTGTGCATGTGTAGTGCAGAGAATGTTATGGATTACTTCATGCCTCACTGCTCTAAAATGATAATTCCTGTCTACTCTTCCCCCCAACTTAGAAAGGACAGTGCCATCATGTACACATAGACTTTCTACACCTAAAATATTAAAACATGTCTCTGTGGCAGTGAGACTGAGACACAAAAACAAAGGAGAAATAATGACTGAAGCAAAAAAGAAAAAAGAAACTATGGAAACATCAGCGATTCAAGCAAAAACAAGATAGGTTGCTGACTATGCTTATCTCTGTGCACATGCCTAAAGGATTTTCTTCCTGGGTGAAGGCAAAGCTGCAATATAGGATCTGTTTTGTTTTGTTTTGTGCTTACAGCGGGCTATGCTATAGCCCCACAACCATTTTCCCTCAATATGTGGATTACTAGCATACTTTGTCACACAAACAAATGCAGCAGTTTTATGGAATCGATCAGATATTTTTTATAGACATCAGACCTTTTTTATAAGTTTGACAGTTTTATATTGTTTGCTAGGAAAAGAATCGTTGTGGTCTAAAACTCGCAGCCCACAGGCCGCATGCGTCATGCACTGGCCACGCCCACCCATTTTAGTGAAGCGGGGGGGGGGATGTTATGCACCAGACGACAAAGTAATGACTTTAAAATAAGAACATGGGGCTTCATACCAAATGTTGCCCATCTAGCTCCATTCTTTCTATGCTACACTAACAGAATAACTGTCAGCCTCTGCTTTGCTGCTGCTTCGGCTGCCATTGTAACGGGGAGGGGGGGGCATGGTATTTGGGAGGGGAATCATGATGTGCTGGAGGAAGATTCTAGACGCTGACCTGACCATCTTACTGCGCATATGGAGGAAGGGAGTTTCCCGCCAAGGTTAACTGTCCGGCATTCCATCCTGGTGATGTCTTTTGAAGTTATCTCCCACCTGACAGTTGGGTGCATTATAATTGGACTATGGACTAGGGTGCCAAGGGGAGGGGATTGAATTATACATGATATTCTTTGCTTCCGCGCCTAATTAACCAGATTCAGCTTAGCTTTGCTACTGTTCGTTTATAATTAGTAAAAGTACACTTGATTTCAAACAAATGGAGTTAAGTGGTTTCTTTCCTGATTATTAAATGAAGTCGCATCTGACAATAACAGAGTTGGAAGGAAACTTGGACGTCTTCTAGTTGAACCCCCTGTATTGATGGGCAGCTCTTCTCCAGGGTTGCAAATTAATATCTTTCCTAACCTTATCTAGGAAGACCAGGAATTAATAATGTTGGAATCTCTTCTGTGCAATTGCAGAGTCTCTACCACTGTTGTCTAGGATAACTCGCTGCAGCCAACTTGCTGCAAGACAACTCACTGTGGACAATTCCACACAGCATAACTCAACACGATAAATGTTATCCTCCACTGTTTCAACATTATTTTCCTTATTTTCAATAGAAATAATGTTGAACAAAAAGTTGCAGATAACATTTATCGCACTGAATTACCCCACATGGAATTCTGCCATGGCAAGTTGTCCTATACCACCTTTCTTGCCACAGTTCTTAAGTGAATAACTGCAGCTGGTATTTTGGATAGAATCTTTTTTAAAATAGTCTAAGACAATTTATTCACTTAAGAACTGTGGCAAGAAAGGTGGTATAATGGGCTTAGTGACCAAAGTTACAATGGCATTGAAAAAAGTGACTGATGACCATTTTTCACACTTAGCGACCATTTTCACACT